>NC_085136.1:294874341-294919768 GCF_035046485.1 Aedes albopictus | reverse complement strand
AGAGATTCCCTCAGGGATTCTACCAGGAATTCCCTCCGGGATTCCTCCAGCAATTCTCTCAGGGATACCTCCTGGAAGTCCCTCAGGGATTCCTCCTGGAAGTCCCTCTGGGATTCCTCCTGGAAGTCCCTCAGGGATTCCTCCTGGAAGTCCCTCAGGGATTCCTCTTGGAATTCCCTCAGGGATTCCTCCAGGAATTCCCTCAGGGATTCCTCCAGGAATTCCCTCAGGGATTGCTCCAGGAATTCCCTCAGGGATTCCTCCAGGAATTCCCTCAGGGATTCCTCCAGGAATTCCCTCAGGGATTCCTCCAGGAATTCCCTCAGGGATTCCTCCAGGAATTCCCTCAGGGATTCCTCCAGGAATTCCCTCAGGGATTCCTCCAGGAATTCCCTCAGGGATTCCTCCAGGAATTCCCTCAGGGATTCCTCCAGGAATTCCCTCAGGGATTCCTCCAGGAATTCCCTCAGGGATTCCTCCAGGAATTCCCTCAGGGATTCCTCCAGGAATTCCCTCAGGGATTCCTCCAGGAATTCCCTCAGGGATTCCTCCAGGAATTCCCTCAGGGATTCCTCCAGGAATTCCCTCAGGGATTCCTCCAGGAATTCCCTCAGGGATTCCTCCAGGAATTCCCTCAGGGATTCCTCCAGGAATTCCCTCAGGGATTCCTCCAGGAATTCCCTCAGGGATTCCTCCAGGAATTCCATCTGGGATTCCTCCAGTAATTCCCTCTGGGATTCCTCCAAGAATTCCCTCTGGGATTCCTCCAGGAATTCCCTCTGGGATTCCTCCAGGAATTCCCTCTGGGATTCCTCCAGGAATTCCCTCTGGGATTCCTCCAGGAATTCCCTCTGGGATTCCTCCAGGAATTCCCTCTGGGATTCCTCCAGGAATTCCCTCTGGGATTCCTCCAGGAATTCCCTCTGGGATTCCTCCAGGCATTCCCTCTGGGATTCCTCCAGGAATTTCCTCTGGGATTCCTCCAGGAATTCCCTCAGGGATTCCTCCAGGAATTCTCTCAGGGATTCCTCCAGGAATTTCCTCAAGGATTCCTCCAGAAATTCCCTCAAGGATTCCTCCAGAAATTCCCTCAAGGATTCCTCCAGAAATTCCCTCAGGGATTCCTCCAGAAATTCCCTCAGGGATTCCTCCAGGAATTCCCTCAGCGATTCCTCCAGGAATTCCCTCAGGGATTCCTCCAGGAATTCCCTCAGGGATTCCTCCAGGAATTCCCCCAGGGATTCCTCCAGGAATTCCCTCAGGGATTCCTTCAGGAATTCCCTCAGGGATTCCTTCAGGAATTCCCTCAGGGATTCCTTCAGGAATTCCCTCAGGGATTCCTTCAGGAATTCCCTCACGGATTCCTCCAGGAATTTCCTCACGGATTCCTCCAGGAATTTCCTCACGGATTCCTCCAGGAATTCCCTCAGGGATTCCTCCAAGAATTCCCTCAGGGATTCCTCCAGGAATTCCCTCAGGGATTCCTTCAGGAATTTCCTCAGGGATTCCTTCAGGAATTTCCTCAGGGATTCCTTCAGGAATTTCCTCAGGGATTTCTCCAGGAATTCCTTCAGGGATTCCTCCAGGAATTCCTTCAGGGATTCCTCCAGGAATTCCTTCAGGGATTCCTCCAGGAATTCCTTCAGGGATTCCTCCAGGAATTCCTTCAGGGATTCCTCCAGGAATTCCTTCAGGGATTCCTCCAGGAATTCCTTCAGGGATTCCTCCAGGAATTCCTTCAGGGATTCCTCCAGGAATTCCTTCAGGGATCCCTCCAGGAATTCCTTCAGGGATTCCTCCAGGAATTCCTTCAGGGATTCCTCCAGGAATTCCCTCAGGGATTCCTCCAGGAATTCATTCAGGGATTCCTCCAGGAATTCTTTCAGGGATTCCTCCAGGAATTCTTTCAGGGATTCCTCCAGGAATTCTTTCAGGGATTCCTCCAGGAATTCCTTCAGGGATTCCTCCAGAAATTCCTCCAGGGATTCCTCCAGGAATTCCCTCAGGGATTCCTCCAGGAATTCTCTCAAGGATTCCTCCAGGAATTCTCTCAAGGATTCCTCCAGGAATTCCCTCAAGGATTCCTCCAGGAATTTCCTCAGGGATTCCTCCAGGAATTCCCTCAGGGATTCCTCCAGGAATTCCCTCAGGGATTCCTCCAGGAATTCCCTCAGGGATTCCTCCAGGAATTCCCTCAGGGATTCCTCCAGGAATTCCCTCAGGGATTCCTCCAGCAATTCCCTCAGGGATTCCTCCAGGAATTCCCTCAGGGATTCCTCCAGGAATTCCCTCAGGGATTCCTCCAGGAATTCCCTCAGGGATTCCTCTAGGAATTCCCTCAGGGATTCCTCTAGGAATTCCCTCAGGGATTCCTCCAGGAATTCCCTCAGGGATTCCTCCAGGAATTCCCTCAGAGATTCCTCCAGGAATTCCCTCAGAGATTCCTCCAGGAATTCCCGCAGGGATTCCTCCAGGAATTCCCGCAGGGATTCCTCCAGGAATTCCCGCAGGGATTCCTCCAGGAATTCCCGCAGGGATTCCTCCAGGAATTCCCGCAGGGATTCCTCCAGGAATTCCCGCAGGGATTCCTCCAGGAATTCCCGCAGGGATTCCTCCAGGAATTCCCTCAGGGATTCCTCCAGGAATTCCCTCAAGGATTCCTCCAGGATATTCCTCAGGAATTTTCTCAGGGATTGCTCCAGGAATTCCCTCAGGGATTCTTCCTGGACAAAATACGTTTGAGCGCATTTAAGCGATTCTGTTAGAGGTTTATACCTAGAATAACACTTAAAAAAATATGAAAATCCTAAAAATTGTGCATGGGTCGTTTTAGGGATGTTCCATAGGGATTTCAGGAGACCTCGTTGAGGGTTTTTGAGGTTTTCAGAGTGCACTTCAGGAGGATTCTAAGCGTTTCTGTAGGTTTAATGGGCCTTTCATAGGAGTTTCAGGGACGCTGCAGATAAGCCCAGCAAATTTTAAGGACATTGGGCGGATCAATGGGTTTCAAGATGTTATAAGAGGTTTTAAGGGGGCTGTATTGAATTTCAGGGGTATGGCATTTCAGAGGAACTCATGAGGGCTTTCTTTCTTTCTTTATCTTTCTTTCTTTCTTTATTAGGAGCAGGGAAAAGCCCACTTGAGTAGAGCAACATTTAGCCCATCCTCAAATGGGCGCAAAACCTCCTCATCTTTTGTATCAACAGATATTACATAGCTTCAGAAAGACTCTAAGAGGTTCGAATGAAACCTGAGATTTAAGGGGGGGGGCAGGAGATTTTAGTGGGTTTCAAAGGCGTTTCAAGAGGTTTCAGGGGCTTCAGAAGCCTTTCACAGGCGTTTCGAGTGGTTGCATAAAACATTCAGGGACTGACAGGGAATTCAAGAGGACCCCAAAGGGCTTTAGTGAGTTTTATGGGGTGTTCCCGCAGCTTTAGAGGATTCTAAGAAATCCCCTGAAGTTTCAAGGTTGCCAGGGGATTTCAAAAGAGGATTCTAGGGGTTTCGAATGCGTTTCAGGGACGTTACAGGGGCTTCTAAAAGATTTATGGGGATCATTGGAATTCAATTAGTTCCAGGGGGTTTCAAGACAGTTTCAGTGGGCTTAATGGGTTTTATGGGCTTTCAGGAGAATTTATGGGAGCAGTTCTAAGATGTTCCAAGGAATTTAAACGAGGTTACAAGAGAAACCAGGAAATTTCAGCAGGTTTCAGAGGGTTTCAGAGGTCTCTCATGGGCTTCTCAAGTTCTCAAGAAGATTCGGAGAGTTTAAAACTGTTTCTTGGCGATTTGGGGGGGGGGAGGTGGATTTCAACTCTATCCCAACCTCCTTGAGGGTTTAGGAGGTTCCAGCGAGATTGCGGCAGCAGTGGCGAAACAATCCGGCTCCAAGACACGGATACGTTTAATGCTTCCAGTGAGCTATCTGCTCTTCGAAGGAAGCACGGCCCTAAGACATCGGACTAGCATGTAGCAGTGAAATAGCCTGAAGTATCTTCTGATAGCTGCAACGGGAATTGAACCCTCGCTTCTAAGCCCGATTCTTAGAACCGGTTTCAATAAAAAAAAATCTGTACGTTAAGTCTGTATGTAGAAGTTTTGTGTCAAAATTTCATTCAGTTTGATCCAATCGTTAAAAAGTTGTAGTCATAACTAAGCACTATGCCACAATAAGCAGATGTGGTTTTTGTCGTTGTCTCTTTGTCGATGATCGCTATCAGCGGAGTTCCTTAGCAATGACAACAATTTCGACGGATACATGCAAACTGCCCATTCGCCAAACATTTCCCCAAAGCTTTCTAACAAACTTCTTTCAAGATTTCGGACGACTTTTTCTTCGAAAATTGTAATATAATCCTGATATTTTTTTAGATGCCTTTACGTGTATTCAACTAATTGAATTCCAAAATTTGTACCAAATTCCATAAGAAGGTCATTGTAATGCTTCGACAGATTATTCACAAATTGTGTGATAATTTATTTCCAGCGCTGTCATGGTAAAATCAGAGCTAGTTAGCCAAGGTTCCCCTATTTCAGCGCCCCTTCTTTGGTACATTTCCATGGATAAATTTTTGGGGAAATCTTTCAAGGAACCGCTTGAGCCAATTCTGAAGGAACTGCTGCAACAACTTCTGAAAGAATCCATGGAACGACTTTTGAAGACATCCCCGATGAAATTTTTGATGTAGTTTTACGAATATTGAAAAGTTTTTAAAGATATTTCCGAAGGTATCGCTGAAAAAATTTCAGAAGGATAAAAAAAATCTGAAGAATATTCTAAATGAATCCCTAGAAGATTTTATGAAAGATTTTCTGACTGACTTTCTTTGAGACTCCCTGGATGATTTTTTGAAGTAAATCTACGAGAAGTTTCCAAAGGAGTCCCTGAAGGAGATTTTTTTAGGAACTCGTGATAGATGTTTTGAAATCAATCCTTGTATAATAGATTTCAGCAAGGATCCATGAAAGAATTATGGAAAAATCTGTGGATTTTTTTTTTTCAAAGTAATACTTGCAGAAATTTGTGAAGAAATCTCTGGAGGAAAATCTAGAGATATATATTTTTGATTTCTTGCCGAATTTATAATAAAAACCATGGGTAATCTTCTGAAAGAATCCCTCGAAAAAAAATGTTGAGGAACCCCTAGGGCAGTTTCTATAGGATCCCCTATAGAATAATCCTGAAGGTTTTCTGAAAGAAATTCAGATTATCTAAAAATAAATCCCTGGACCAATTTCTAAAGCAAACCCGAGGAAGTTTTTGAATAAATCCTTGGAAGATCGTTTGAGAGAATTCGAAGGACTTTGTGGAAAAAAAATATGGAAAAGTGTCGAACAAATAGGGCAAATCTCTGGAGGATTGTCTATAGAAATCCCTGGAGGAATTTCTGCAGAAACTCATACACAACTTTCTAACACAACTCTTTATGAACCTTTTGGGGGAAACCCTAGAGGAACTTATGGAAGAATCCTTAGTGTAATTTCTAGACAAATTGGAAGTTGCTATGAGAATTTCTGGTGAAATTCTTGGAAGAATTCCCAAAGTAACCCCGGTACAAACATTTGAAGGAACTTTTGAAACATTTCTGAAAAACTCTGGAACTATTCCTGAAGAAATCGCTGCAAGTTTTATTGAAAGAATATCTGGACAAATTTCTGAAACCTCTGAAATCTCTGAACGACCATTTGAAAGAATCCCTGAAATGTCTGCTCAAATTCATGGATGCTTTTTTTTAAATGTACATACAGTTTTTATATGATATTGGTACATTTTGGAGTATAATTTGAATTAGAATAAAATAAGAAAAAAAGCTTCGATTTTAGGAAAAAAATCGATATTATACACATTTCGAAAATTGAAATTTGCATTAAATCGAAGTATACCTGTACTAGGACCGCACAGTCATTCCAAAACCAAACACAACTGCGTTCCCAGTGGTACTGCTCCCTGGGCTTAGGACGCAACGACGCGACGTTGCGTCGTTTTGACGATGAAGCTGCTTGATTTGAATTTTTCATTTGCGTATCGATCGGCGACGCTCCCAACCTAAATGCATCATCCAGACTAGCACAGGCGACAACGAACGATACGACGACATACGGACGGACAGAGATGCTAGGAAAATTTCCAACGACGACGACGAAGGCTACGACGACATTGGGAAGTGCGCGGTTGATGTTTCCAGATCCAGAGCTATCAAATTGATAGTCCTGGCTTTTGATGTATGCGTTTTTGAGCCTTGCAAAATGGGACGATGATGAAATTGAATCGAGTTCCAATGGGAGGATTTATAGGGGTTTTTGTACCTTGGCATCTGGATATTGATTTTGGATGCTTGCTTGCTGAAGTGATTTGATCATCAACATTTATCAAATGGTGCGGGTTTTTGTTAAAGATTTTGAAGTTTTTCAAACAAACGATACCATCTTCAAAATAATTGTACCATCATAAAATTGTACCATGATAAAATTTCACATTCTTTGAGTAAGATACACTAAAGGTTAAAATTATTGACAAAGATGACAATAAGATTCTTCTTCTTCTTGGCGGAACGTTCCAACTGAAACCAAGCCTATAAGGACTTCCACAGTTATTAACTGAGAGCTTCCTCTGTCAATGACCATTTTGCATGTGTGAATTGTGCGGCAGGCACGAAGATACTCTATGCTCAAGGAAGTCAATAAAACTTCCATTACGAAAAGTTGTTAAACCGACCGGAAATCGATCCCGTCGCCTGTTAAGTTCTTACCGAATGAAATCCAAAATTTATTTCTCAGTTTTGCAATTATACACTAAGCTCTCAAACAAGTGGAGAATGTTGAAAGCTTCCAATATCCAATGGTAGCGAAATGGCACCAACATCGACATGGTGCACGGATCAAGAAGGCGAGGGCTGCTGTTGCGAGTTTAAGAAATGTATGGAAAATCAACCAGATTAGTCGACGCACTAAAATCCGAATTTTTAACTCGAACGTGAAAACTGTGCTGCTATACGCCAGTGAAACCTGGTATGTATCAGTGGAGAACACTCAACGGTTTCAGGTCCGCCTGCGGTATATAGTTCGTGCATGGTGGCCTCACAATTTGATCTCCATCGTCGATGTCATCAAAAGCCGATAGCGACACAAATTCGGGAGTGAAAGTGGAGGTGGGTCGGCCAAACTCTACGCAGGGACGGAAACGAAATCTGCAAGCAAGCGTTAGATTGGAACCCAGCAGTCAACAACGAAATCAAGCAAGTCGACAGAAATTTGACCTGGCTATAGGACAAGGCGATGGCTGACAATCGCCCAGTATGAAGATCTTTCAATTCGGCCCTCTGCACCACCGTGGGTGCCCAGGACTGAAAGTAAATAGTCTCAAACAACGAATCAAACCTCGCAATAAAAATCACGTCATCTATTAGCGACCTCGCCGGGTCAATCCCGCGCGCGCTAGACATTCACCAGACAGGTTGGACAGAAATTGTAAACATTTCCGCCGGAGATCCATGCGATGCACCGCAGAAAATCGTCTAGCACCATCGCATCGCATCGTCCCCGTCCATCGTATCTATCTATACACGGAAAGGCAGGCAGGCATCCATCATCGAACTGTCTTCACAGACATCACATTCGCTTGGTGGCTGGCTAGTGTGGTTATAGGTTGTCGCTCATCCACCGCACATCATCGCCACCGCGAGCACGATTAAAAACATCTTCCTTTTCCCGATCAAACATTGGCAAAGTAAATAAACATCAGCTCAGCTACGACGGCAGCAACAAACTCTCACTGAATCCACGGTGGCGCGGCGGGTCCCCCTTTATTTGCATTCATCAGCTCCTCATCGGCGCGGCGCACGGCAATGAGGTGCGATGATGACAACCCAAACAAAAGCAAAGGCGACGAAAAAAATATTCATTCCAATGCCAATTACGTCAATCCATTCGGTATGGCGAGTAGCATCCGTACACAACAATACACACCCTATACTGTTGGAAGAAGAGATACAGTAGTAGGTATCAGTGTTTCCCAAATTGCTGATTGCGAATCACGAAAAGGTTAGGTATTTTAATAATCTTTATGGCCTTCTGGATTTCTCTTTCGGTTTCTCCTCAACAAACATTTTTGTTGTACAAGAGTGAAACAAACCACAATTAAGCAAACTTTAGCTTAAGAAACTGTCATTCAGCTAGTTAATGTCTCTTGTAGCTGTACTTGTTTTTACAAATTAACATCTGTATTGTTTGAATTGTATAAACTCCGACCTTATTTTAGTTCCGTTTATTTTACATCGAATTGTTTTACGCCCCCTTTATTCGTCCAAAATTTAGATTGTTTTTTTAATATACACATGTAATGTTCAGTAAAGTTCGAAAGGACATCAAATACCAATCAGTGATAGCTCCTGAAATCATTATTGTATAAGGCAACACTGTTCAAATATAATCATATATTGCTGAATACATACATGTGAATGTCTGCAATATATTGAGCTCATCATCATAATTTAGGTGGACGTCAAACACTATTTCAAGCAGCATAGAATAAAAGGAAGTTGTTTTTAAAGCTGGCAACACTGCTAATGGTAAATAAAAATCGGAATACGTAATTCATCACAATTGAAATGGTGTTCATGTTCATTGTAGTTCGAAGTAACGTAACACATTATCAACAAGTCATCTAGATTCGCCTTGAGTACTTGTCTTTGTAGAATCTGGCTCTTCAAAATTATCTCTGCAAATGGGAACACTGCATAATGTCAAACATCGATTAACACGGTTCTGATATAATATATCGAATTTGATTGTTCAGTTAAGATTGTGTAGAAATCAAGTGACATCTTTGGCATCATTATAAAACACAAAAATTTTTTACTTCATTGTTTAACGCAGGACGCTTGCAGTTGCTGGCAACACTGGTCATGCAGATTTAAACGTAGCACAATAACACTCATCTGGTGTGAGATAGGACATTCGAATGTCCGACAAAGTTATAGTACTTCTCAAGTGCAGTACACTGCTTCACATTGGGATGCACAAATTATGTAATTGCTGGCAACATTGACCATGCAGAATAAAATAAAACTCAATTACTCAGATTCGGTGTGAGATAGGCAATTCGAATGTTCGATAATGTTATAGTGCACCTCCTGTGCAGATCATTGCTTCACATTGCGACAAAAAATCTGGCACCTGATTACAGAGATTCAAATACAGTAATGTCTCGGTTCTATCACCCCCTGGTGAATTTTGGAACCTCCAAAGCTTTTGTATAGCCCATCACATTTTCATGAACACAGGGTAAGGGCTCTCCCTGAGACCGTGTCGTATTTCACGAGCACTCCCTATGATATGTATGATTGTTTATTCTGTACAGATTCCTCCAAAGTTTTTTTTAATTAATTCTTGTGAAGTTTTCATCAGTGATTTTTATAATGGATCCCTTCCGGGTTTCTCACAGATGTTCGTTTTATTTTTCTTGGCCTAACGTCCCCACTAGTACAAAGTCTGCTCCTGATGGCTAGTTTTCTATGAGAACTTCCACAGTTTTTAACTGAGAGCTTCCTCTGCCAGCAAGTTTTTTTTTTTGCATCTGTATAATGTGTGGTAGGCGCGAAGACAATCTGAGCCTAAGAAAATCAAGGAAATTTCCATTATGAAAAGTTACGAGACCGACTAAGAATCGAACACGTTTCGCGTTTATCGCTTCGACTATATTTGATCGTCTTCTAGTTGTGTCGGGAATTTTCTGGGATTTTCTTCTGGATTTTTTCAAAGGTTATTTCAGGAATCCCTTCCGCGATTTTTATGGATTTTTTTTTTGAACGATTTCGCCCGGATTTTTTCATGATTCTTTTTCGAAGTTTTTTCGGGACTCATCCGAGATTCTTTTTTGAGGATTCTTTTTCAGGATTTCCTCTTGGTAATCTCTTCAAGGATTTCCCCCGGGATTTTTACGGGGATACCTAAGAGTTTAATTTTAGCAGGAATTTTCATGACTGCTTTCAAGAATTTTCCACTGAAATCCTTCAGGTATTAAACCTGGGTTTTCACCAAGGATTTTTTAGGGTACCTTAGTAGATTTCTCTCGCATTTTTTTCTTTATTTTTCCAAAATGACTGGTTGTATTCATCCAGGGCTTCATTCCGGTTTTTTTTTAATATTCCATCCAAGAATTCATCAAGGATTCCTCCAGGGATCCTCTTTGGCATTCCTGCAAGGATTCAAACTGGAATTATCTCTACTCCTCCTAATGTGTCTGTACGAGCTTATGTCCAAGATTCTTCTAGAGATTCGCACAGAAACTTCTTCATAAATTCCTGCCGGAATTCTCCCGGGATTGTATCCAGGATTTATCTTGAGATTTTTTCAAAGATTCTTCCATGAAGTTTTCCAGGTTTGTTTTATTATTTGATGATTTTAATTAATTCCTCCTGGGATTTCCTAAGATTTTTTTCACGTGTTAGCTAGAACTCCCTAAGAATTCCCTCTGCCTCAGCATTCCTGCAGGTATTTCTCTTTGTATTCTTTCGTGGGTTATCTCCAGGATTTCTTCAAATTTATTCCCGGGATAAGTCCATTTTTTTCTTAGGACTCGTCTCTAGATTACATTCGAGATTCTGCAAGGGATTCTTTCAAGGATTCCTCCATGATTACCTTCTGAGATTTATTGAAAGATATGTTCGAGAATCCGACAAGAATGCTTTTCAACATTCCCTGGACAAATCCGTAAAAAAATCATGAAGGAAACATATCTGCAGGATTCTGTAGAATTCTTTGAAAGAATCTAGACTCTGGCAGAGTCAGGAAAATTTCTGATAGAACCCCAGAAGTAACCGTTGCAGGAACGCTGAACAAAAAACCCGAGAATATCTAGGATGAACCTTTGAAAAAAAAAATAGGCAAAAATCCTCGAAACAATCAGTGAAGAAATATCCGAAGGAGGGAGATTTCTGTATAAATCAAGGAAAATCTCTATTATTTTGTTCCTCAAGAGAAATCTATTCAAATGCAACAATTCCATTGACAAATACTCAAGATGAGATGCAGACCACGTCTCATTAGGGCAGTGATTTCAGGATGCAGAAGACAAACATGAAGTGAAAGCATTAACAATTAAATGCTGCTATTATGGGCAGTTTTTCTACACAGACAAAAACTAAATTGAAAAAATTCGGGGCCGCCTAATTTTCCGGAAAACTCCAGTGGAGAACGAACATTTTCCACTGACACCACAACATTTTTTGTGAAATCGTAAGCAAATTTGTTCGAAAAATCCACCAATGATTTCTTCAGAAGTTCTTTCACGGATTCCTTCTAAAACTTCTTCAAAAACAATTCCAGAGACTTCTTCAGTAGTTTGAGGGTTATTCTAAGAAGGCCAACAAGGTATTTCATCAGAAATTTTTCCATGATTTTGCTCCAGGGATCCATTGCAAAATTTTGTCAGGGATTGCCTAATAAATTATCAGTAGGTTTCTATATGGTACTAATCCTGCGGTTACTTCAGAAACAACTCTTGGGATTCAGATTCCTCCAGAAATCCTTTTAGATATTCCTTCACAGATTTTATAGAAGTTCTTCCATGAAATTACACAATAAATACTGGGGAACTTCTTTAGATGGCTCTGGAGGAATTCCGATAAGGATTTTCTGAGAAATCAAAATCTGTCTTTGGAGAAATTTCTGGAGGAATAGTTCTAAGGAAACTCCTAGGAGATTTTATAAGAAACTGTGGAAGGAATTCAAGGGGAAAAAATTAGAGGAGTCTCTTATAAAATCCCTGAAGAGGACATTCTTGAGAATTTTCCGAAGTAAACCCCAGAGAAATTTCAGGGGAAACCCATGCAATAATTTCTGCAAAAAATCGAACAGAAACTGCACACAAAGGTATTGGAGGAGTTCTTGAATATATGAAAGAAAAACTGCTGTATATACTTCTGGAGAAGATCTTAGTATAAAGTATAAGTGGACAAAAATCCCTAAACATAATCGTAAATAATCACTAGAGGAACTTTCGGAAAAAAAACAACAGAAATTTGAAACAAATCTGGAAGAATTCTTGAAGAAATAACTAGACTATGCTTCCAAAGAAATTATTTTTTCAAATGAATCTTCAGCTGAATGCCTGGAAATGTGGAGAATGCTCTGCAGTTCAATGATACATATTGCCCTTTACTGGCATTTATCAGGTTTGCTGGTATGTCTGAAACATACTGGAAAAACTTGTTATTAGAAGGCACGAAATGTTGCCAATTGACAAATTGAGAGATGAAATTTGTGAAAAAAATCGTGTTCTGGTGGAATTCGATCCGAACGACTCCGTATCCGTTAGACCGGCGCTTTAACCAACTAAGCCATAGAACAAGTAACAATTCTGCGGAATAGGAAGCCGAACTAAATCCGAAGCCACACTGTGAACACTTCTTTTTCACAAGCCCATCTCCTTTTCGCCTTAGATACCAATCCTCAACACACTCGCGTTTGTGCCCACTAACTACAAGTTAGAGCGAATTATATATCATTGAACCCTTGCTTGCGTCGCCTTGGCGCAGTTGGTCGATGAAATCTTTCGACGCATACTGAATTAGACACCAGCAAACAAACAGCTTGGTGGCTAGGTATGCGGAGTGCGAGAGTAAGTCTCGGCGTTATAAAAATAATCCGCTCTAACTTTTAGTTAGTGGGCACAAACGTGAGTGTGTTGTGGATTGACATCTAAGCCGAAAGAGAGATGGGTTCAGTTTGGCTTTCTATTCCACAGAATCGTTACCAGAATCGTCGGTCTAGCGAATACGGAGTCGTAGGTTTGAATCCCACCAGAACACGATTATTTTCACAAATTCATATCTCAATTTGTCAATTAGGGCCGTTCCATAAACTACGTGGACTCTTAGGAGGAGGACGGGGATGTTACGACCCCTCGGTCGGCGCGTCGGTGTAGAGCGGTATAGACGACACAACGAACAAACGATGAGGCAAAGACGTCAATTGTATGGCATCCAGCTCTCGGACGGATTGATCTGTCATCTGTTTAAGGACGGATTGTTCCGTCATCGACTCAACGTCATCTCACAACCGTACAGCATGAATTGCAAAATTGATCTAAATCTAAAGCAAACATTTTATAGTGATTAGTTTCTCTCTCAAGTTTTTCTATTGTATTCTAAATAAGCAGAGTTTGGCAATTGTTGAAACTTAGTATTTCATAATCCTAGTGATATGACGGAAGGAGTTATAACATGAATATCTGTTGACTAATCCCATATTGCCCTTTAAGGTGAACCAGCTTTTAGTTTCTTAAATTGTACGTTGTGCTTAATGATCCATAGAAACAAACAATTTATCAGACTGATTGTAAATTGGTGGGTAAGGCAAACCAGCTCATCAAACATATCACATACTGATTTGCAACTTTCTCCCATGAAGTTTTTTGAGGATCGACGCAATCAGAGAACTGAGGATACACTCTTTGAATTGTTCCTCTCATACCAGATTTGATTTTAACAGAAAAAGATAAAACAAAAAACTACCAAACGAAAAATTCTAACTTACAGAGAATACATATCGCGTTAGGGAAAGAATCCCGACAAGTAGGATATAAAGAAGGAGTAAAAATAATATAAGGAATACTAAACGTAAGTTTCAAATTATAATCTAAAATGATATATGTAGCTAAGCAAACTTTACATTACCGTTTACAGGAAGATTTTAATCCTGTTCCAATAAACCGATTGAAATCTTGGAAACGTCTCCTTTTATGCCTTCTTGTTGACCTTTCGTCAACAGGGGGTTCAACAGGGGGGGTCTGGCCAAAATCTACGCTCCAAATTTTAAAAATTTTGTATGAACAAAAGTCTACGAGGGCGGTTCTGAGATGGCCGAAAAAAAGTTCATGGACAGCGCCTTCGCAACTTTCTGTGCCTTCTAACTACAAGTTTTCTGTAAGTATCTTCAGAATGATTTTACGATTTTCGATTTTTGAGAGTTAAAACAAAAATTACTCGAGATATTCAGATCCGAAATGAATTCCAACTGGCTGTGGAGACATGGCCGGCGCCATTATTGATCAGGTATGTAATGTATGAGCTGCCGAAATTGCACTTTGAGAATAAGTGAAGTATTCTAAGCCTTTTTCATTTCGATTTATGTGTGATTCGAACAGAACGAGTAGTGTTGCCTGCCAAGTAGGTACACTGTACAACATTGTAAGTCGACCATGCTTTACTTTTCTCAGGAGTTCGAGAACATTGTACCAACAGTTCCCGAATAAAACGGTATTATACAAAAATTGTACGGCTTATCATTGTTTGATTATTTGTGTTATCATAAACTGGATTATAACTCTCTGATACAACGAATCATATCGATGATAGCAGTTATCATTTTGGAAGTCTCAATGATAGACCGAACGGGTTGTTAAGTATCGTTACCATTCAAAAATGCCTTTTTTCTCAAACAAAAATTTTGCGAAATTATTCGCGGCATAGTCGCTTTATCATTTACTTAATGATACAGTGAATAATAAAAATATTTCAGCATATCTACTTTATCGATGGCAAAAACGTACACACACCCCTGCAGCGGGCACCAGACACTGTCAATTCTGAGTACCATTGAGGGAACCGTTGTTTACTTTTTCGTAAGTTTTTTTTTTCTCCATACTTTGGCGAATCTGGAATTGAACTCAGTGATATACAGGTATGCTGCATTTATGCGTTGATTGCGTAGGCCACTTTAGATGAGTGATCGCGGTTGGATTGAATACGTTGATGTTCAAAAGATTGAAACAGTGTGAGCAAAAACACGGTTCTGGAAGATATGGGAAGAGTCGTATGAAGGAATATTACTAAGGACTGAAACATGGAAGATCTGCAGATCTTCAAGAAGCTTCCATACTTGCGTGTTATTAGATTGTATATGGAAGGTAAGTTTAATGAAAGCTATTGTCTAGTACCAGTGAGCGATGATGTGCTTATATGTGCCGGATTTCATTCCTGAACTCTCTAAACTATTCTGCAAGTGGCATTTTATCTGAAAGTATCTGGAACCTGCAGCCGCAAGGGCTGTTGTTTTGGTGTTACATGCAAGCGTAATAGTGTTATTCCCATTTTTGTGCCAAAAATGCTAGACAATGGCACTGAATATCAGATAGCAATGCAGATTAACGTGATGACCTCTTATTTAAGCCGTTAAATACTAAATATAGTGAAAAAAAGTTTAAACCATCGTTTTTGTCGCTACAATTTTGTTAAATTCTATTATTGAAAATTATTTAATTATTATTCAACGAATCGTTATTATATATTTAATGATAGTTGAATAATTTTGAATTGTTGAAATTTTTCAACCCCTATCATTTTATCATTAAACGATGACTACTTGTATAGTTATTATTGCACCAATGGACAACGTATAATATGAATGATGCCATGAATAGTATTTTTCTATGCGGGTTGTTACGTTTTAATTGGTGCTGGTACGCAGATTCGAACATTTTGAGCCGTTTGAGAACCCCTGAGCCAATACCAGAGCGAGCCTTGCACATTCCCGCGAATCGGTTGATTAAAACAGAGAAAGAGAGGAAGAGAGGGAAGTAATTATCAAATTCCTACACCCTAAAACGAAAGTACACAGCGAATGAGTAACTTGCGAAAAGACAGGATTTTTCACTCATATTTGCGTACGACTGGATCAGCACAAAAAATGTGCTGATCCGGTGTTACACAAATTTGCGTGAAATTTCACACAAGTTTGCATGAAATCTTTTGTCTTTTCGATCGCTGCGTGAAAGTTACTCCTTGCTCTGTGTACATCGATCTTCCCGTGTAGATCGCGTTGCGAGCGAGCGTTGTGCGGTTTCTTCCTGAAAATTCCAACGTCGCAGCAATTGTCGTCACTCACTCATATGCAAATAAGCATTGAGCAGCGATCGTTGATGACGATTGACGACGACGAGGACGGACTGCGGCGCTGCTGGGTGCGTACTTGTACAAGAGTCGGGCTGGATGCGATACTCTCACCTTTGCGATACTCTCAGCCGATCGCGAATCGTCGCTCACGACGATACTAGCCACGGACGGCTGACGAGCACTGCGTCAGGGTATTGTGTGACCTTTGACAATCTCTATCGCGATCCGATGAGACGCAGCTGTAGAACTCTAGAGGAAGCGTTCGTTAGTAGCGCAGCGGTGCGATTGAAGTGGTGGGATAGTTGATAATGGCATCACACTTGAGTACAAGCTCTTATCAATCAGGATTGTTTCGATTTCAGTTGGATTGATGATTCTGCTATGATGAGATCATCTTTTGCAGTTCAAGTTTTGCGGTTGCGGAAGAATCGGGAAGTTTTCGAACAGTTACAGTATTTTTTGTAGTGGACTATCTATCAAGTAGCAATCAGCCGAGCAATAGACGCTTTCTCGACCAGACCGAAAGAATAAATGTTAAATATAAAAATGTATTATTTTGATAGTATGATTTTCTTAACAAGTGTTGTGTTCAAACCTGTATCGGTCATAGCTGATGCAACAAAAAAAAAAATAATTCCAATAAATGTAATGAAATTCTTATAATAACATGCAATGAGCTCACCATTTCTCAAGAATGCGCTCATTCATTCAACGGTTCATCTTTTCTTTTTTTTTTCTTTTGACGAAATCGTCTCCGACTGCGCACACACATTTTCTTCCTGTTAGCACTGTATAGTTTCTGCGTCAGCTCAATCTGATGCCACAAATGTACATTCATTACATAGATCAAATAGAACATCTGACACGTCTGGTCGATCCTATACTACAAGATGATGTTTTCCCACAACAGACCCAGTTGGGTCAGTACTATCCATGGTTATTGGTTATACCTGAACTTGACCGTCAATCCAACCGGTATACCGGATGACCCACACCTCCATCGCTCGTTGTTGCGTTGCGTGATCGAAACCAATTAGCAAACGCGATTTTCTTCGGCTCACCTTGGGTGGGCACTAGAAAACACTTTTCCTTTCTCCCTCTACAGTAGGAACCTACCGACTAAGCAAGCCCACTGACGGACTGTTGCTCCTGCATCCGTCACAACGCACCACCTTACCGAAGAAGGGCTCGTGCTGTTGTTGGTGATGATGACGGTGACGATGACGAGTGAATAATTGCGAAAATTTGCACTTTCCTTCTGAAAGACTGAAAGGCGTTGTTGCGTTGCGTGTGCACGATTGTTTATGGAGAAATAGAGGTATTTGATTGGCATCATCGCCGCCGGTTTGGACGGTGTGTGCATTTGTCATGGGTGTGCAAAAATTATCACCTGATGGTCATATTTCTAGGTATGGATAGGAAATGCGATGTCTATCGTAGTCAGAGAAATGTCAATTACTGTAAGATCATGGACTGTACTGTAATTCGAACAAAATATCTACAGCTTGATAGTCAAGCTTGATGCAAAGTTTATCAATATTGAAGCATTCAATTGTGACTAATGTATATTTTTCAATTTTGAGGCGAAATAATAGCATGGAACGAGCTCACCAGCATTGTTTGCCCGATCACCAATTTTCCTTTCCACCCTCAAGTCGTTAAAATGGAGAACTCGTTAGCACTTGTTCCAGGACTACTTTTCTCGGTTCCTCCAGGAGATCCTTCAGGGATTCCTCCAGGAGTTCCTTCAGGGATTCCTCCAGGAGTTCCCCCAGGGATTCCTCCAGGAGTTCCCTCAGGGATTCCTCCAGGAGTTCCCTTAGGGATTCCTCCAGGAGTTCCCTCAGAGATTCCCCCAGGAGTTCCCTCAGGGATTCCCCCAGGAGTTCCCTCAGGGATTCCTCCAGGAGTTCCCTCAGGGATTCCTCCAGGAGTTCCCTCAGGGATTCCTCCAGGAATTCCCTCAGGGATTCCTCCAGGAATTCCCTCAGGGATTCCTCCAGAAGTTCCCTCAGGGATTCCTCCAGGAGATCCCTCAGGGATTCCTCCAGGAGATCCCTCAGGGATTCCTCCAGGAGATCCCTCAGGGATTCCTCCAGGAGATCCCTCAGGGATTCCTCCAGGAGATCCCTCAGGGATTCCTCCAGGAGATCCCTCAGGGATTCCTCCAGGAGATCCCTCAGGGATTCCTCCAGGAGATCCCTCAGGGATTCCTCCAGGAGATCCCTCAGGGATTCCTCCAGGAGATCCCTCAGGGATTCCTCCAGGAGATCCCTCAGGGATTCCTCCAGGAGTTCCTCCAGGAATTCCTCCAGGAGTTCCTCCAGGGATTCCTCCAGGAGTTCCTCCAGGGATTCCTCCAGGAGTTCCTTCAGGGATTCCTCCAGGAGTTCCTTCAGGGATTCCTCCAGGAGTTCCCCCAGGCATTCCTCCAGGAGTTCCCTCAGGGATTCCTCCAGGAGTTCCCTTAGGGATTCCTCCAGGAGTTCCCTCAGGGATTCCCCCAGGAGTTCCCTCAGGGATTCCCCCAGGAGTTCCCTCAGGGATTCCTCCAGGAGTTCCCTCAGGGATTCCTCCAGGAGTTCCCTCAGGGATTCCTCCAGGAGTTCCCTCAGGGATTCCTCCAGGAATTCCCTCAGGGATTCCTCCAGGAGATCCCTCAGGGATTCCTCCAGGAGATCCCTCAGGGATTCCTCCAGGAGATCCCTCAGGGATTCCTCCAGGAGATCCCTCAGGGATTCCTCCAGGAGATCCCTCAGGGATTCCTCCAGGAGATCCCTCAGGGATTCCTCCAGGAGATCCCTCAGGGATTCCTCCAGGAGATCCCTCAGGGATTCCTCCAGGAGATCCCTCAGGGATTCCTCCAGGAGATCCCTCAGGGATTCCTCCAGGAGATCCCTCAGGGATTCCTCCAGGAGATCCCTCAGGGATTCCTCCAGGAGATCCCTCAGGGATTCCTCCAGGAGATCCCTCAGGGATTCCTCCAGGAGATCCCTCAGGGATTCCTCCAGGAGATCCCTCAGGGATTCCTCCAGGAGATCCCTCAGGGATTCCTCCAGGAGATCCCTCAGGGATTCCTCCAGGAGATCCCTCAGGGATTCCTCCAGGAGATCCCTCAGGGATTCCTCCAGGAGATCCCTCAGGGATTCCTCCAGGAGATCCCTCAGGGATTCCTCCAGGAGATCCCTCAGGGATTCCTCCAGGAGATCCCTCAGGGATTCCTCCAGGAGATCCCTCAGGGATTCCTCCAGGAGATCCCTCAGGGATTCCTCCAGGAGATCCCTCAGGGATTCCTCCAGGAGTTCCTTCAGGGATTCCTCCAGGAGTTCCTTCAGTGATTCCTCCAGGAGTTCCTTCAGGGATTCCTCCAGGAGTTCCTTCAGGGATTCCTCCAGGAGTTCCTTCAGGGATTCCTCCAGGAGTTCCTTCAGGGATTCCTCCAGGAGTTCCTTCAGGGATTCCTCCAGGAGTTCCTTCAGGGATTCCTCCAGGAGTTCCTTCAGGGATTCCTCCAGGAGTTCCTTCAGGGATTCCTCCAGGAGTTCCTTCAGGGATTCCTCCAGGAGTTCCTTCAGGGATTCCTCCAGGAGTTCCTTCAGGGTCCTCCAGGAGTTCCTTCAGGGATTCCCCCAGGAGTTCCTTCAGGGATTCCCTCAGGAGTTCCTTCAGGGATTCCCCCAGGAGTTCCTTCAGGGATTCCTCCAGGAGTTCCTTCAGGGATTCCTCCAGGAGTTCCTTCAGGGATTCCTCCAGGAGTTCCTTCAGGGATTCCTCCAGGAGTTCCTTCAGGGATTCCTCCAGGAGTTCCTTCAGGGATTCCTCCAGGAGTTCCTTCAGGGATTCCTCCAGGAGTTCCTTCAGGGATTCCTCCAGGAGTTCCTCCGGGGATTCCTCCAGGAGTTCCCTCAGGGATTCCTCCAGGAGTTCCTCCGGGGATTCCTCCAGGAGTTCCTCCGGGGATTCCTCCAGGAGTTCCTTCAGGGATTCCTCCAGGAGTTCCTCCGGGGATTCCTCCAGGAGTTCCTCCGGGGATTCCTCCAGGAGTTCCTTCAGGGATTCCTCCAGGAGTTCCTTCAGGGATTCCTCCAGGAGTTCCTTCAGGAATTCCTCCAGGAATTCCTTCAGGGATTCCTCCAGGAGTTCCTTCAGGGATTCCTCCAGGAGTTCCTTCAGGGATTCCTCCAGGAGTTCCTTCAGGGATTCCTCCAGGAGTTCCTTCAGGGATTCCTCCAGGAGTTCCTTCAGGGATTCCTCCAGGAGTTCCTTCAGGGATTCCTCCAGGAGTTCCTTCAGGGATTCCTCCAGGAGTTCCTTCAGGGATTCCTCCAGGAGTTCCTTCAGGAGTTCCTCCAGGAGTTCCTTCGGGGATTCCTCCAGGAGTTCCTTCAGGGATTCCTCCAGGAGTTCCTTCAGGGATTCCTCCAGGAGTTCCTTCAGGGATTCCTCCAGGAGTTCCTTCAGGGATTCCTCCAGGAGTTCCTTCATGGATGTCAACAATATTTTATGCTCAATTTATTGGAGTAATGTTTGCTGTCACAACGATAAATCATATCAACAATAAATCAAGGACTTCTGTCATTGCCCGAATTTGCCTGCCTTCACGCCATCAACGGACGATCATTGAGAAAGGCCTCTGCAGCTGCCGCCTTCATCCACCACACTCTTACACGAACAAACGGTGACAAGTAGTTTAATTTTTACGACACCCGCACGCAGCAAGCAAGCCGTAAAGGCTTGATTTACAATTTTGGGTTATGGCCCTGATCCCACATTATGCCACCATGCACAACACCATTCTGGTGGTTTGTTTTGGATCTAGTCTAGTGGAACAGTGTACCGCGAAAGGGTTTATTTGCGATTGGGAAGATAAAACCGGAGTGTTTTATCTTATGTGTATGTATATCCGGAGGGAATTTTATGGGGATTTTATTCAAGCGAAGGTCGGCTTGCACAATATGGTAACAAAATAAAAAATTAAACAAGTTGATTGGTAATAAATTTTGCATTGATTCGGGCATATGCATAACCCAACATGAATAAACAAAATCAAGATCATCATATTTATGCCATAATCAAAACTAGCAAAAAACAGAACAACATTATAATGAAACGAGCTCACCGATCAAATACTTATAATGGCCTACTCAATTGTCAATAGTCTTTTCGCTGTCATCAACAAACGCACAAATGAAAAAAGCAATCGCGTCGAAAGCGCAGACACATGCACCCAAAATGTTGCTTCACTCAAGATACAGAGGACACTGACCGAAAATAGCATGGAACGAGCTCACCAATTAATTCACCAAGAATCCCACTTTGTTGGAAATGGTCTTGACTTGAGCGAACGCACTTCACCTTACCAGGATTTCGACGGCTTCTGAGACCAATTAACCTTCACGTACCCGACCCCCAACATCTAATTTTCAAAATGCTGGCATTTCGTCAATTCTCATCCAACTTTTTTGAAGTCACCCTCAATCGATCATAAATTGGTGCTAGTTTATTACACTCGAGTGACCATGCCATATCCGGAACCATTCCGGAGATATTCCGGATTGTAATGGGGTCAGGGAGGGTGCCGAAATGGCAAACAATGATTATTTCGTGTGTTATTGTGTTTGAACCATCGATTTTCAGCGGAATTTTCATTGCGAACAATAAAACACACCTTCGATAATCATATTTGAATAAGTTGACCCATCCGGATCACCGTGACAGGTCCCGCGGGGGCCTCATTCGGGACACTTCTGGTTTTCATCCAAATCATGTCGTGCGACATATCAAACTTCATGATTTCGAATGACTGAGTCAGAAATGATACCCTGAAGTCTGTATCAACTAATATGACCACCCCGCAACATCTAGCATAGGTTCCACGGGGTTGACATCGGGGACATTTCTTGGTTGCAAACAAAACATGCCGTGTGACGTATCAAACTTCATGATTTCAAGAGAACGGGGCAGGAAAAATGACTGAAGTATGAAGCAAATGATATGGCCGCTACGGAACACCTGAAACAGGTTCCCCGGGGGCCTCTCAAATAGGGATGTAGTACCGGTAGTACCGGTACCGAAAATACCGGTATTACCGACCAATTTTTGGTACTGAAATACCGGTACTGACTGAACCTTGGTACCGGTACTTTCGGTACCACGATATCTCTTTCGAAGTGTTGAAATCCTGTCAATAGTATAGCCAATATTGAAAATAAACAAACTTAAACAATTAAACAAAGTACTTTGACAAACAAACATTTTATTTATGCAACCTTTCTGCAAATCCAGGATATATCTTAGCAATAACTGGTTAAATGAACGTTGATTTTTGGGAATAGATTTTCTAGCTTAGAATGAAACTTGTTAGATTAAGGTTTCTTGTTATTTCTTCAG
The DNA here is from genome assembly GCF_035046485.1 of Aedes albopictus. Taxonomy (NCBI): domain Eukaryota; kingdom Metazoa; phylum Arthropoda; class Insecta; order Diptera; family Culicidae; genus Aedes; species Aedes albopictus. The sequence goes on along the minus strand of NC_085136.1, from coordinate 294,897,485 downwards.
AATCGGTTGATAGCATCATCAAGAAAAAATCAGTTAAATCTTCTATTGTATTCACCTAGCTGATTTTGGTACATATACCCGAGCAGAAGAAAATATCAACGGCATAATAAAATATGTTATTTTGGCCTAATAACTGTATAATTGAATCAGTAATTTTTATGTTATTAGCATAACAAATTATGTTATAAACTTGTCAGTCATAAGCGGCAAAATAACAAATATCATAACAAAAAAATGTTCCTAGAAGAATAATTCAATAATGTTATCTTGTGGATATATCCCAAAAACTTGAATATAACAAAATAAGATTGCCCAACACAACATGTTATTAGAAAGATATCAGGCCAAACATTTCAATAGGTCCTATCTGCATTTGAGAGGCTCTCTTTGTTCACTTTCTCTTCCAATTATTGCAATGCAATGGTACACTTTTCAACTATTTTTGCAGTACAAATCAAAAGACGATTGTTTTGACCATCGTTCAATGCAAGGAGACTATCATAATACAAATAAACAGCTAAGATATTAACGAAAGAGAGGGAAACCAAAGAGAGCCTCTCTTCTGCAGATAGGACCTTTAGACATGTTTGGCCTGATATATTTTGATAAGTTAACAATAACAAATTATGATATAAAAACAGGCTATGTGATTCTGTTGTTATCAATTTGCTATTCTCCTCTGCTCGGGTAAGGTTGTTCCTGTTTTATTTTAGACTGACCCAGGTACTGCCTGTGAAACTGTGCAGAAGCTATGTAATAGCTCCATTAACAGTTTCATTCAACTCATTTCTTTCTACAATTTTTATCTATCTATATATTTTTCGTTTAATTTAGTATTTTATGGTTAGATTTTATGACATCCCCAAAACCGGAATTCACAAATGTTACCAGGAATTTGTAGATTTTCTGTACAAAATAGATTAGGTACTCTTCATTTTGGTGAAAAATTCCCAGTACCGGTATTTTACCGGTACTACCGGTACTGTAACCTCCAGTACCGAAATACCGGTACTCACCTAAAGTGGTCGGTACTGCGACCCCTACTCTCAAACACAATAACATACGAAATAACCACTTTAAGTCATTTGGCAAAACAGACACCTCCCCCATCCCCTGACCCCAGTACAATCCGGAATATCTCCGGAATGGTTCCGGATGTTATATGACCACTTGAGTGTAATAAACTAGCACCAATTTATGATCGATTAAGGGCGACTTCAAAAAAATCGGATGAAAATTGACGAAATGTCAGCATTTTCAAAATGAGTTGTCGGGGGTCGGTAATGTGAAGGTTAAATCTTTGACAGCCTGCACAAATCCACACAAAGCCACACGATAACCGGAACCGTTGCATGAAACGATTCTGTTGGTCGATTCGCCAACAAAGTTTGAGACATAGGACAATTTCAAATGCTACGCTAGATACACCCTCTGAATGTGAACATACATATATCCATTTGTGATAGCAAACGTCTCCTCTAGCTCTATTTGCACATAAAATGGAATACGGAATCCGGATACCCAACGTATAGAGGTTCGCACCCGCACCATATTCCCAGTGCCGAACTTTGTCGGCTGTTTACCCATTTATTTATCAGAATTTTGAAACTTTTCGGGCTTAGTTTGTCGGCAAATAAAGCGCAGTCGGATGATATGTGGCGAATATGATGGCAGTGCGAAACGGGAGAGATTCATTCGGTGGTGAGAACCCACTACTTATTGGCGCACTGCCAGCAGCATTCGGAGATGATGCTAATGACAGTTTAATGATTTTAACAAAGATATAAATAAACAAGCTTGAATGAAGAGTAGAGTCCGGCGAGGGTTGGTCTATCAATTTGCAATAGAGACGAGGATGTGCGGTTCGGGACATTGAATGAGCGATAAAAAGGAAATGGAACCATATGAATGAATCTACGGTTTTTGTCGGATAAATGGGAAAAACTTTGTCGACTAACTACATTTTAGTAAAAAAAAGACACTTTTTGTAAAGTTTTGCCGTTGGAATAAGTTGCATAAGTTTTTGGAATTGTTCCAAGCATTTTCAATAAAATTCTGTAAATGCAAGAGAATACTTCAGGTGCTACTCCAGGTATTCCTTCTGGAGTTCGTGTAGGAATTCTGGTAGTATTTCATTCAGAAGCTTCACCAGAAGTTCATTCAGAGATGTCACAAGTCCTTCAGGAAACTTCCTCCTGGAGTTTTAGCATGGATTCCTACAGAAGTTACTTTAGGGCTTCATCGAGAGGTTCCTTCAAGGATTTCTCAAAGATTTGGTCCAAAATTTCTCCATGGATTCCACCAGGAGTTCTGTAGAGATTGAACTCCTCCTGGAGTTTGCATTGAGTCTTCCCAAAATTACATCAGAAATTCAACCACGAATTCCTTCATGATTTTTTCCAGGATTTATTCCAGGCTTCCCTGCAGATGTTTCTTCAAGGGTTAAAGGTGGGATTCTAATAGGAATTGATTCAGGGATTCCTTCAAGTCCACCCGTTCTTTCCATTATTCCTCCAGGAGTTCCTTCAGGGATTCCTCCAGGAGTTCCTTCAGGGATTCCTCCACGAGTTCCTTGAGGGATTCCTCCAGAACTTCCTTCAGGGATTCCTCCAGGTGCTCTTTCAGGGATTTCTCCAGGAATTCATCCGGGGATTCCTCCAGGAACTCCTCCGGGGATTCATCCAGGAATTTCTCCGGGGATTCCTCCAGGAATTCCTCCAGGGATTCCTCCAGGAATTCCTCCGGGGATTCCTCCAGGAATTCCTCCAGGGATTCCTCCAGGAATTCCTCCGGGTATTCCTCCAGGAATTCCTCCGGGGATTCCTCCAGGAATTCCTCCGGGGATTCCTCCAGGAATTCCTCCGGGGATTCCTCCAGGAATTCCTCCGGGGATTCCTCCAGGAATTCCTCCGGGGATTCCTCCAGGAATTCCTCCGGGGATTCCTCCAGGAATTCCTCCGGGGATTCCTCCAGGAATTCCTCCGGGGATTCCTCCAGGAATTCCTCCGGGGATTCCTCCAGGAATTCCTCCGGGGATTCCTCCAGGAATTCCTCCGGGGATTCCTCCAGGAATTCCTCCGGGGATTCCTCCAGGAATTCCTCCGGGGATTCCTCCAGGAATTCCTCCGGGGATTCCTCCAGGAATTCCTCCGGGGATTCCTCCAGGAATTCCTCCGGGGATTCCTCCAGGAATTCCTCCAGGAATTTCTCCGGTGATTCCTCCAGGAATTTCTCCGGGGATTCCTCCAGGAATTTCTCCGGGGATTCCTCCAGGAATTTCTCCGGGGATTCCTCCAGGAATTTCTCCGGGGATTCCTCCAGGAATTTCTCCGGGGATTCCTCCAGGAATTTCTCCGGGGATTCCTCCAGGAATTTCTCCGGGGATTCCTCCAGGAATTCCTCCGGGGATTCCTCCAGGAATTCCTCCGGGGATTCCTCCAGGAATTCCTCCGGGGATTCCTCCAGGAATTCCTCCGGGGATTCCTCCAGGAATTCCTCCGGGGATTCCTCCAGGAATTCCTCCGGGGATTCCTCCAGGAATTCCTCCGGGGATTCCTCCAGGAATTCCTCCGGGGATTCCTCCAGGAATTCCTCCGGGGATTCCTCCAGGAATTCCTCCGGGGATTCCTCCAGGAATTCCTCCGGGGATTCCTCCAGGAATTCCTCCGGGGATTCTTCCAGGAATTCCTCCGGGGATTCCTCCAGGAATTCCTCCGGGGATTCCTCCAGGAATTCCTCCGGGGATTCCTCCAGGAATTCCTCCGGGGATTCCTCCAGGAATTCCTCCGGGGATTCCTCCAGGAATTCCTCCGGGGATTCCTCCAGGAATTCCTCCAGGAATTCCTCCGGGGATTCCTCCAGGAATTCCTCCGGGGATTCCTCCAGGAATTCCTCCGGGGATTCCTCCAGGAATTCCTCCGGGGATTCCTCCAGGAATTCCTCCGGGGATTCCTCCAGGAATTCCTCCGGGGATTCCTCCAGGAATTCCTCCGGGGATTCCTCCAGGAATTCCTCCGGGGATTCCTCCAGGAATTCCTCCGGGGATTCCTCCAGGAATTCCTCCGGGGATTCCTCCAGGAATTTCTCCGGGGATTCCTCCAGGAATTCCTCCGGGGATTCCTCCAGGAATTCCTCCGGGGATTCTTCCAGGAATTCCTCCGGGGATTCCTCCAGGAATTCCTCCGGGGATTCCTCCAGGAATTCCTCCGGGGATTCCTCCAGGAATTCCTCCGGGGATTCCTCCAGGAATTCCTCCGGGGATTCCTCCAGGAATTCCTCCGGGGATTCCTCCAGGAATTCCTCCGGGGATTCCTCCAGGAATTCCTCCGGGGATTCCTCCAGGAATTCCTCCGGGGATTCCTCCAGGAATTCCTCCGGGGATTCCTCCAGGAATTCCTCCGGGGATTCCTCCAGGAATTCCTCCGGGGATTCCTCCAGGAATTCCTCCGGGGATTCCTCCAGGAATTCCTCCGGGGATTCCTCCAGGAATTTCTCCGGGGATTCCTCCAGGAATTCCTCCAGGGATTCCTCCAGGAATTCCTCCGGGGATTCCTCCAGGAATTCCTCCGGGGATTCCTCCAGGAATTCCTCCGGGGATTCCTCCAGGAATTCCTCCGGGGATTCCTCCAGGAATTCCTCCGGGGATTCCTCCAGGAATTCCTCCGGGGATTCCTCCAGGAATTCCTCCGGGGATTCCTCCAGGAATTCCTCCGGGGATTCCTCCAGGAATTCCTCCGGGGATTCCTCCAGGAATTCCTCCGGGGATTCCTCCAGGAATTCCTCCGGGGATTCCTCCAGGAATTCCTCCGGGGATTCCTCCAGGAATTCCTCCGGGGATTCCTCCAGGAATTCCTCCGGGGATTCCTCCAGGAATTCCTCCGGGGATTCCTCCAGGAATTCCTCCGGGGATTCCTCCAGGAATTCCTCCGGGGATTCGTCCAGAAATTCCTCCGGGGATTCGTCCAGAAATTCCTCCGGGGATTCCTCCAGGAATTCCTCCGGGGATTCCTCCAGGAATTCCTCCGGGGATTCCTCCAGGAATTCCTCCAGGGATTCCTCCAGGAATTCCTCCGGGGATTCCTCCAGGAATTCCTCCGGGGATTCCTCCAGGAATTCCTCCGGGGATTCCTCCAGGAATTCCTCCGGGGATTCCTCCAGGAATTCCTCCGGGGATTCCTCCAGGAATTCCTCCGGGGATTCCTCCAGGAATTCCTCCGGGGATTCCTCCAGGAATTCCTCCGGGGATTCCTCCAGGAATTCCTCCGGGGATTCCTCCAGGAATTCCTCCGGGGATTCCTCCAGGAATTCCTCCGGGGATTCCTCCAGGAATTCCTCCGGGGATTCCTCCAGGAATTCCTCCGGGGATTCCTCCAGGAATTCCTCCGGGGATTCCTCCAGGAATTCCTCCGGGGATTCCTCCAGGAATTCCTCCGGGGATTCCTCCAGGAGTTCCTCCGGGGATTCCTCCAGGAGTTCCCTCAGGGATTCCTCCAGGAGTTCCCTCAGGGATTCCTCCAGGAGTTCCTCCAGGGATTCCTCCGGGGATTCCTCCAGGAGTTCCCTCAGGGATTCCCCCAGGAGTTCCCTCAGGGATTCCTCCAGGAGTTCCCTCAGGGATTCCTCCAGGAGTTCCCTCAGGGATTCCTCCAGGAGTTCCTCCAGGAATTCCTCCGGAGATTCCTCCAGGAGTTCCCTCAGGGATTCCCCCAGGAGTTCCCTCAGGGATTCCTCCAGGAGTTCCCTCAGGGATTCCTCCAGGAGTTCCCTCAGGGATTCCTCCAGGAGTTCCCTCAGGGATTCCTCCAGGAGTTCCTTCAGGGATTCCTCCAGGAGTTCCTTCAGGGATTCCTCCAGGAGTTCCTTCAGGGATTCCTCCAGGAATTCCTTCAGGGATTCCTCCAGGAGTTCCTTCAGGGGTTCCTCCAGGAGTTCGTTTGGTCCTCAGGTCTCTTGATGGATGTAATGATGTAGTGTGAGCAAAAAGAGGACGGCAACAAGGTCGGTAATGTAGAGGTTTTTTTGTCTTTATCTTGCTAGTGATCTGTCTAGTGACTTGAGCATTTACATTTTCAAGGCTCGGTTGATTGGCGTAATGAAGAATACTAAATTCTTCAATAGTTGATTGGATCTAAACAACATCTTGGTAACCAGGGTGTTGATTAGTCAAGCTCTTATGATTCCACTCTTCAGACACATTCCAAGCAGCTCACTACATTTTAAAATTCACTTAATTTTCACACTTCTTCACTGGGAATCAAGTTTCATCAGCCTACAAGCTTACCTCTCTCTCTCTCTTCTCTCTTCTTGGCGTAACGTCCTCACTGGGACAAAGCCTGCTTCTCAGCTTAGTGTTCTATGAGCACTTCCACAGTTATTAACTGAGAGCTTCCTCTGCCAATGACCATTTTGCATGTGTATATCGTGTGGCAGGCACGAAGATACTCTATGCCCATGGAAGTCAAGGAAATTTCCTTTACGAAAAGATCCTGGACCGACCGGGAATCGAACCCGTCACCCTCAGCATGGTCATGCTGAATACCCGTGCGTTTACCGCCTCGGCTATATGGGCCCATTCAAGCTTACCTATTTTTACCCAAAACAGTTATCCAAAATTTCCAATAAATAGATGATTTCAAGCATACCTGAAAGTAGAAAGAAAAAACAAGGGTTAGCAAGATGCTACCAAAAAAAACAAAAAAGTTTTATGAACAATTTTCGTGGGTGTACTAGAAAAGTAAAAAGACACAAAAACAAGAATAGACAAGAAAATCTAATTCGAATCAAATATTTCTCGCAAAACTTCCTGAATAGCACTCATTTGCTAATACACCAACTCAACGTGTTCGTCCCGTCAAGGCAAAACTTTCTTTCAACCTCGAACACTGTTTATCTAGAGCTGCTGCCCGTTTTCGACAAAACAGCAATAGTTTCACGCCCCCGTGATAATTGAATCAAACCGTCGTCGTCGTCAGTGTCGTCAACCTGCTGGAGCGAACGATGATAAAACGTTACTTATGACGAGAGAGAGAGAGCGTACAAGACACGGGAAGATACCTTTTTCTGTCGCGCATTACAGAACGCCATCACCATCAAAAAAGTACCAAAAGTCACGTAGCTGACGTCGTCGGTGGCACTTTGCTATGTACTTGCTACCACCATGATCGAACACATGCATCTTAGTTCGTCACACCTGTGTCTGCGAAGAAGCGCCAGAATATTGTTTGTGAATGGGAAACTTTTTATCTGAAGTGCGAGTTTGATTGGCGAACACCTGAGTCTCAGTGCACTGTAGAAACGGGGCGATGGTGTAGGAAACCATTCCATCATCGTCGACTATTTGGGACGAAGAGCCAGCGTGAAGTCAGTGGAACGTTGGAAGATACGTGACTCGATGGATGGATGCAGAACTTTCGGTGTATGACAGTAAATGGTTATTGATTTTACTGCAGGTGACGTCGTCTTGGCAATTGAATTTGATGCGAACGAAAACGGAAAGTCGGTAGGTTTTCAATGATTCAGCCAACAAGCGGCCTAGAATTCATGATTTTTACAACGAGTTTTTCATCTTTTGTTTGAGGCATAATTAAGTTCATAAACTAATGAATAGCTCATCAAATAAGCACATGTAAATGGTGTTAATACCCCTCAAGATGACACATACTCCGTGTCGAAACGTCGGGCAAATATTAAACTCATTTTAACACTTAAAAGCTTTCCAGAATAAAGTCATAAATATTTCTTATCATACTACTTAAAGCTGCTGCTAGTTAAATCAAATACACGTACAGAACAGAAGAGGACGTACAGTAGTCCTACGTCAAAATTACTAATGTCAATAGAATAAAGTTTTTTCGACATTAAATTACTATCTGCGATCAGAAATCCTCACTGAACTGCGTGTTTGCAGCCTCATTTTGAACCTAGTTTATTCAAAGTGCCATATTTGAAGTACATCGTAGTCCTACGTCAAAACCGTTGACGTCATATAATTAAGTTTTAACTGGCATCAACTCACCAAAACCTAGTTTTTTATGCACACTAGAAACAGATAGTTTCCCAACACGTTCAATTGCGTCAAGTGGATAAACATACGAAGCGTAATCATTAGAACATCGCCGGATTCCCCAAGCCGTTGAACACTCTTTTTCACAGCCTGCAATCCATGGTTCAACAATGCTTGAAAATTAGCCATGTTGCACCCTCAATTATCGACCATCCACTTACAGTGTAATCCCAGACCCAATCACCTCCCCCTAAAATTACCCCCACTTATTAGTTTGTCCGCCTCCTCTCCCATTATTAGGTCGGATCGCCCAACTGCAACACGTTCGTCATGAGAAATGAAAAATAGAGAGAAACGAAAGCAAAACCCAAAGCAATCAATTACCTTCAATTAAAATTTAATCAACCTTTTATATGGTCCGTTTTTACGCTGCGTCGGTGCCCAAGCCCATCCCACAATCCCCTAGCTCAGTTCATCCAACGAACGGCAGTCGGAACTACCGGATGAAGGCCATCTGACATAGGCTAGGCAGAGAGGGTAATAAGCATCTCTACCTTCCGTTCCGTGAATGGCTGCTATTCTCTGAGGAGCCCTCGACCGTCACCGGTAACCGGAGTTGACGACACTGAATGGATGATGAAATTAGTGGCGAAGGACATTCGGAAGGAGGTTGGCGGTGGCTTTCTGTTGTAAAGCACAAAAGAGAATATTTTCCAACTAGAAGAACATGAAGACCGATTCCCCCATAAAACGATTGCCCCAGAATTACTGCGAGCGTTTATCCCGGATTTCCTCTAGGGTTTTCTCCAAGAATTCCTTCAAAGATTTTCATGGCCTCCTCCTTGAGATTCCCACGCAAACTCTCCGTAGATTTCTCTTAAAATTCTCAAGGAATCTCCAGGAATTTCCGCAGGAATCCCTCCAGGGATTTCCGCAGGAATTTCGTTAAGGGATTTCCGCAGGAATCCCGTCCAGGGATTTCTGCAGGAATTCCGTCCAAGGATTTCCGCAGGAATCCTGTTCAGGGATTTCCGCAGAAATCCCATCCAGGAATTTCCGCAGAAATCCCGTCCAGGGATTTCCGCAGAAATCCCGTCCAGGGATTTCCGCAGAAATCCCGTCCAGGGATTTCCGCAGGAATCCCTCCAGGGATTTCCTTAGGAATCCCTCCAGGGATTTCCTTAGGAATCCCTCCAGGGATTGCCGCTGGAATCCCTCCAGGGATTGCCGCTGGAATCCCTCCAGGAATTTCCACTGGAATCCCTCCAGGGATTTCCGCTGGATACCCCCCAAGGAATTTCCGTAGGAATCCCTCCAGGGATTTCCGTAGGAATCCCTCCAGGGATTTCCGTAGGAATCCCTCCAGGGATTTCCGTAGGAATCCCTCCAGGGATTTCCGTAGGAATCCCTCCAGGGATTTCCTTAGGAATCCCTCCAGGGATTTCCTTAGGAATCCCCCCAGGGATTTCCTTAGGAATCCCCCCAGGGATTTCCGTAGGAATCCCTCCAGGGATTTCCTTAGGAATCTCTCCAGGGATTTCCTTAGGAATCCCTCCAGGGATTTCCGTAGGAATCCCTCCAGGGATTTCCGTAGGAATCCCTACAGGGATTTCCGTAGGAATCCCTACAGGGATTTCCGTAGGAATCCCTCCAGGGATTTCCGTAGGAATCCCTCCAGGGATTTCCGTAGGAATCCCTCCAGGGATTTCCGTAGGAATCCCTCCAGGGATTTCCGTAGGAATCCCTCCAGGGATTTCCGTAGGAATCCCTACAGGGATTTCCGTAGGAATCCCTACAGGGATTTCCGTAGGAATCCCTCCAGGGATTTCCGTAGGAATCCCTCCAGGGATTTCCGTAGGAATCCTTCCAGGGATTTCCGTAGGAATCCTTCCAGGGATTTTCGTAGGAATCCTTCCAGGGATTTCCGTAGGAATCCCTCCAGGGATTTCCCTGGGAATCCCTCCAGGGATTTCCCTGGGAATCCCTCCAGGGATTTCCCTGGGAATCCCTCCAGGGATTTCCCTGGGAATCCCTCCAGGGATTTCCCTGGGAATCCCTCCAGGGATTTCCCTGGGAATCCCTCCAGGGATTTCCCTGGGAATCCCTCCAGGGATTTCCCTGGGAATCCCTCCAGGGATTTCCCTGGGAATCCCTCCAGGGATTTCCCTGGGAATCCCTCCAGGGATTTCCCTGGGAATCCCTCCAGGGATTTCCCTGGGAATCCCTCCAGGGATTTCCCTGGGAATCCCTCCAGGGATTTCCCTGGGAATCCCTCCAGGGATTTCCCTGGGAATCCCTCCAGGGATTTCCCTGGGAATCCCTCCAGGGATTTCCCTGGGAATCCCTCCAGGGATTTCCCTGGGAATCCCTCCAGGGATTTCCCTGGGAATCCCTCCAGGGATTTCCCTGGGAATCCCTCCAGGGATTTCCCTGGGAATCCCTCCAGGGATTTCCCTGGGAATCCCTCCAGGGATTTCCCTGGGAATCCCTCCAGGGATTTCCCTGGGAATCCCTCCAGGGATTTCCCTGGGAATCCCTCCAGGGATTTCCCTGGGAATCCCTCCAGGGATTTCCCTGGGAATCCCTCCAGGGATTTCCCTGGGAATCCCTCCAGGGATTTCCCTGGGAATCCCTCCAGGGATTTCCCTGGGAATCCCTCCAGGGATTTCCCTGGGAATCCCTCCAGGGATTTCCCTGGGAATCCCTCCAGGGATTTCCCTGGGAATCCCTCCAGGGATTTCCCTGGGAATCCCTCCAGGGATTTCCCTGGGAATCCCTCCAGGGATTTCCCTGGGAATCCCTCCAGGGATTTCCCTGGGAATCCCTCCAGGGATTTCCCTGGGAATCCCTCCAGGGATTTCCCTGGGAATCCCTCCAGGGATTTCCCTGGGAATTCCTCCAGGGAAGCTGTGTTGGAAAAGCGTCTAAATCGATGTTTTAATTCATCTTAAGTCACAAACAAGAAAGAGACAAAGCCTGCGATCCGGTTACTTGACATTAATCTATCCAGCATTGCACGTTTCAGCTTAATTGGTAAGTCCGAAACCCATGTTCTGATATTATATCTGTAAAAACGCAATTCCTCCTAATGAAGTTGTCGCTGCAGGGCACGAGAAAACGAAAAAGAGATGTATTTGCTTGTTAGTGAGCCTAGATAACCCTTAACTCTGAGATGTTTGGCACAGTTTATGCGAAAAGAACAATTAGTTTTGTCCTCAAAGCCCGTGACTTCCGCTGAACCTTTTCTCATAGTCGTGGAGGTTCAAAAAGTTATGTGTGTTATTTGTTTTACGGAAAAAATCTATTTCTGAACCTTGGCTGCAATCTAGAATGAGATGTATGCAATAAAAACAAAATTTTCCTGCTCTTTCTTGCTCTGTATCTGGAAGCGAAATCTTATCGATTTAACTGTTCACATTCAAATTTTATATGTCAGCTCTCACATCCCATACATTCGGGATCCTATCCCCAACCGTATATTTGCGCTTTTCCGATTTCAACTTTCCGATTCCATTCAACCGTGCAAGAAGAAATAACAAAACGAAACAAATTCGTCAAGTGCGGTGCGGTGGAAGTTCCGAAGAACTATCCAAAAGGGTTACATACATTGCTGATTGCTATGGAAGACGAATAGCAGCCAGAGGTCAAGTGGGCGAGACGGGACCCCACCACAGACAGATAGACTGCGTGCGGTCCTCAAATGATTTTGTTCCGCTCAGCGAGCTGAATCGTACATAGGCTTCTGTTAGCTGCGGTCGAGATCCGGACGATTTGTTAGCAAGTGTATGCCTGCCTCTAATAAATATACAACCGAGATCGGACGAAAGGAAGAAAAAATAGCTACTTGGAATTCCGGTTTTGCTCCCAATTTTATTGGGTTTCGGAATGTAAAAGAGTATCGAAACGATTCATGCGCGTACGCCTAGGCTCTCAATGATGCTGATTCGACATACGTACGTATTCAGTTCATGTTTGGGTACCGAAGGGTTTCCAAGGTTGTGTACTGACTGGCGCTACTGCCGGGTCGAGTGAGACTGTTATTGAACTGTGGACTGTGTTGTGCAGAGTACAAATAGCGATTGATTGGAACTTTATTTTGCTGACATAGGCACCGAAATGAAATGTCAATTGAGTTGAGTAAATTTATGATGCAATCATTTGATATTGGTCGTGTCTTCTGTTGATTGTGGGTTTTTGTCAAAACATGTTCATGGAAATTCAAAGGAATTTGGAACTGGATTCTAACATTCTAGGGATTGAGATACTGAGTTCTAATGGAAAACATAGTAAAATTTTGACAACCGTCGCTGAATTTCAAAGGGGTTCGACACGAATATAGCTTGACTTCAACATTGAGCTCCATTAGAATTTGATAGGGTAGAAATTTACTTCGTGATATGCGCCTTTTTTTCGTTATATCAGAAGGAAAACAGCCATTAATTAAAAAGCTTTTGTAGACTATCAATAACCAGTCCCTATAGCACTGGAAACCGAATAATTTCGCAGAATGTCACGTTTTAATTTCACTCCACTTACGACTTCACAGTTTATTTCGTATTGCGTATGACGAAGGCAACTGCACCAAAACAGCAGCTATCAGAATTGTTCTACATCACAGTTAAATTTTAAAAATTAAAAAGCACTGAAGAACTTCAGAGTTGGATTTCACCGCTAGATAATGCAGCAAAAGCTGCTCACTTTTTGAAATATTTTGCTTTTTCCTTCGGTAAATTGTAAACAAACAAGTTGTCTTCGTCCCTGGGAAGATACAGGCAAATGTGTGCGTGGATTTTCTGCATACGAAACATCTTGTTTCTCAACCACAGAGAAACATCTCATCGTTGCACTGTGATGGCGTTTTATGGTCTGGTGGGCATAAATATTAGCCGAAATATTTTGGTCGTTATTCTAACGCTACATCTATCTCAATTCTAAAGCTTTCCGCTCAATAGTACTATGAACGCATGATTTGGTTTGGATTGCGAAAAATCAACTACGGTCAAATCATATTTTTTGTCCATCCTTTGTACCATAGTGTCACGTAGAAGGTGTGACGGGAATTGAATTCATGTTGTGCCCAGAATAGACGCGAACTAGATTGAAATAGAATTCGAGAGACAACTGTTCAATTCTGTTATTTTCTAGCTAAACATCTTGCCTGTGACGGGAATTGAATTCATGTTGTGCCCAGAATAGACGCGAACTAGATGAAAATAGAATTCGAGAGACAATTATTCAATCTTGTTATTTTCCAACTAAACATCTTGCCGAAGAATCGAAACACCGACCAAGCGATCTGTTGTTTCCGAAATTAGCAAGCTGTTCAATCCGATTGGTCTCCTGTCCTCGGTGAAATCGCCAAGCTCATCATGCAGAGGATTTGGCTAGCCCGAGTTTCGTAGGATGCGAAACTGGTAGGCGACTTGCTACAGGAATGGGTGCAGTTTCGAATCTCTCTTCCGCAAGCAAGTAGCATCAGAACACCGCATCACTCGACTTTAAAGTAGACAATACCATTTTCTGGACAGGCAGCCAGATATTCTTTGCTTTGCTGAAGAACCCGCTGACATTCCTGCAAGCCTTTGTCCAAAACCGTATCGATAAATACAGCACTACCAACGAGTTGTGGTGAACGGGACCTAAGTTTATTCAAAGTGTAGAGTACACGTGGTGATCCCAGCAGATATTCCTGAGGACGATATATCGGATATTAAAGCTATGTACACCGAAAAACTTCAGCGCGTGACTTCTGTAGTTCAGCAATTCATTCGGAACTGTCGAATAAAGAACGCCTTACAGCGTGTTACCAGTCATCGTCCTACAATTCTGGAGCTACGAGAGTCTCTGGAATTCATCGTGCGGATGGAATTCATCGCATCGAAGCCAACGAGCCGTGCAAGCAGATCTACGCACATCTACTGTAACGGAATTCTACAAGTCGAAGGGAAACTGCTGCATTCGAAACACGAAACACCTTGATCGTGTCACCAAAGCATCCGATCGCCGACCTCATCATCAAGGTCTACCACGAGGAGCTAATGCTCTTCGGTCTCTCTGGTCTACTGGCGGCGGCCCTTCGTTTGAAGTTTTGGCTACTAGACGGACGATCATCCGCACGGAAGATTACGAGATCCTACGTCCACTGTTTACGTTTTAAACCAGAGAGTTCCAGCAAACTGACGGGAAGCCTGCCGTCCTGCCGACGAGTGACTCAAGCACATCCATTTGAAAGGACTGGCGTAGACTACGCAGGTCAAGGAGGGCTGGTACAAACCACGGCTTGTGAAGGCCTGCATTGCCGTATTTGTTTGCATGGCTAGCGAGGCCTTCTTTGCAGCATACCATCGGTTTACCAGTCGGCGTGGCTTGAGCAAGGAAGTATATTCCGATAATACAAGTTACTTGAAGGGCGCCAAACCGGAGCTGCATGAACTCTTTCGAAACCGCGAAGCTGTTTGTCACATCGAAGAGTACTGCCGACCAGGCATGGAATCCTCCTCAGAGCAAAACAAGAGAACAAAAAATCTGCATAATCGACGTTTCAGAGGGTTTCCAGCAGTTCAGGGAGTATTTGAAGGGTTTCAGAAGCGTTTTAGGGAAAAGAAATTCAGGAAGCTTAGGTGATGTTTAAGAGTTTCGAGGGGTTTCAAGTTCGTCTCCGTAGTAGTATTAAGGAGAGTTTCATAGCGATTTCAGGAACGTTTCAGCGGACTCAGTCAGATTTTAGGGTATTTTAAAGTATTAAAGTGTAATTCTGTAGGTTTCAGGAGCCAAGGTTTCAAGGGATTACACTGGAACCATGGCTAGGAGTGCATAAATTAAAAAAAAAAAGTATAAAAAGAGGGAAGTTTATGCATAACTTAAGTTTGGACTTTAATGGAGAAAATCTAGTTCGCAAAAACAGGACACGCTCCTGGGTATTTTAGGTAGGGCTTCCAGAAAGTTCCCAGAGAGCCCGAAAAAGGAGGTTCCAAGGGGCGTTTTAAGAGGTCGTTTCAGGGAATGTGAGGAGCTTTAATGAGATTACGGAGAATACAGGGGCATTTCAATAGTATTAAGGGGGTTTCAGAGACGTTTCAAGGGGCTTTAAGAGCAGTTCAAAGGATCTAAGGAGCGTCAAGGTATTTCAGAGTGATTTCAAAGTAATTAAACTTTCTAATTAAGGGTGTTTCAGGGACATTTTAAGGACGTTCCTAGAAGTTTTAGGGACGTACGATAGCCTATCTGGGGCGTTTCAAGGTGTTTTCAGATGCGTTTCAGGGGGTCCATGAACCCTAATAAAGGCGTCCAAATGGGTTTCAGAGGCATTCCAAATTAATTGTGTTGATTTCAAGGGCATTTCAGTGAGATTACGAAGGTTTCAGGGACGTTTCGAGGCATACAACTCTGACCTAAATCAGGAGATTCTAAGAGCACCTTTCAATCAAAGAGTATTTCAGAGCCGCTCCAAAAGATATTGTGATGAGGTCTCTAAAAATCCTCTGAAACTTCCTGAAGTGTCTCCAAGATCCCCCTGAATCCCCATTGGACCCAATGTAACGCACCTGAGACAGTCCGAAACCCCTGAAAGCTCCTCCGTAACGCTTCCGTAACTCCTATGAATCCTGCCGAAAATGCTCTGAAACTTCCTGAAATGCTTCCAAAACCCCTATGAAACCCTCTCGGTCCCCATGTAACGCACGTGAGAGCCCGCTAAACTCCAGAACCCCCTCCCCCGTAATGCCTCTGAATCCCACCGAAAATGCTCTGAAACTTTCTGAAACTTTCGGAAATGCCTCTGAAATTCCCTTAAAACCCCCTCGGACCCCATGTAATGCACCTGAGAGGCTCCGAATTCTGCGTAAACTCCTTCGTAACGCCTATAAATCCCGCCGAAAATGCTTTGAAACTTCCTGAAATACCGGTAAACTCCCCCATTGTACCTCCTCGAACCCCTTGTAACGCACGTGAGAAGCTCCGAAACCCCAGAAAACACTCCCGTAACTCCTCTGACTCCCGCCGAAAATGCTCTGGAACTTCCTGAAATGCCGCCGGAATACTCCTAAAACCCCCATGGACCCTATGTAACGCACGCGAGACCTTCGGAAATCCCCGAAAACGTAACTGTAACGCATACAAAACCCGTTGAAAATCCTCTGAAACTTTCTGCTATGATTCCAAACACCCTACAAGACCCTCGAAAACTCTCCCGAGATCTCCTGGTACCAAGCTGAATCCCCTTGGGACCCCATGAAACGCATTCGTATGCACAATATTAGTTCTGAGTAGCTTTCCTTCTTTTTATGCAGAGCATAAAAAGGGGTTCTCATTGACGTTTCTGTGAATTGCTGGAAGGTTTAAGGGGTGTTTTAGGGGATTTCAGGATATTTCAAGGAGCTTAGAGGGCATTTCAGTGGGGTTTCAAGTGGTTTCAGAGCTGTTTTATGAGAGTTTCAGGGTAGTTGTGGTACCACCTGTCCCTGAAGCCTCTTCAAACCCCACACAAACCCTTGACCTCAAGTAGAATTTAACTTGATATTGACACTATTTTAAATTCTTACATCCTAAAACGTATATTAAGCCCCCTGAAACGCCACTGAAACGCTCCGAAATCCTTCTGGAACACCCTAAATCGCCATTGTCTATGATCTGCAGGCTCATGCAGAAACTAAAAAAAATGCCGAAGACATCTACTCTCAAGTAGTCAGGATCCTGATGCACATCAGGATCAACGCATGGGTTTGACTAACGTTTTTGGGGGTGTAAGGGGTTTCGGAAGCGTTTTAGGGGAGTTTCATGGGAGTTTCAGAAGTGTTTCAGGACACTTTTTGAGCTTTTAAGGCATTTTACGGAGTTTTAGTATTTCAGTAGGTTTCAGCAGCGTTTCAAAGCTCTACAGGGCGATTCCAGGGAGTTTCACCGTGTGTATCAGGAGAGTTTCAAAGGGTTTGATATGCATTTCAAGGGGTTAAAATTGTGGTTCAGAAGAGTTTTAGGAGGTTTTATGAGAGTTTTAGGGGCATGGAAGTTTCAGGGTGTATCAAGAGCTCTCATGGACGTTTAAGGGGTTTGAGGAAATTTGAGGGGTGTTTTGGAGAAAGCGTTTCAGAGAGTTCCAGTGGGGTTTCAGTTTCCTCATTTCTTGTGTGCACCAGTGAGGAGTGAACCAATTTTATAGATAAACAACGCCATGGTTGGTCCATGTGTAGACCAAAAAAAAACTATCAGTCATGGTTCTATCAGTATCTCGAAGA
Source organism: Aedes albopictus (assembly GCF_035046485.1). NCBI lineage: Eukaryota > Metazoa > Arthropoda > Insecta > Diptera > Culicidae > Aedes > Aedes albopictus. Next base: position 294,880,250 of record NC_085136.1, on the reverse strand, counting down.
AAAAGATCAGTGAAACTAAAGTTGAATTAAGATACACAAACTATTTTGGGATCGACATCTTGAATCTATTTTTCAGGATTCTCTGCCTGTCCAGTGAACATAGTGCACCTTAGAACGAGGCATCGAAATGCTAATTCGGCATTCTCACTAGTACACTCACAAGGGTTGTGCATTACTATCGGCGTCGTAAAGAGTAGAGTTAGTGCTGCAATTTGTCTCTTGGCCAGTTACAAAAGTTCTCACTCATTTGTCTCTGATTCCCGTTAAAAACGGGTCACGAGCACGTGGAATTGTGTGAACAAGTTTGTGCACATGTTTGTTTTTTTATCTATTGTAATTCAACACAGATTTGCATTGGAATTCAACTCAGAATTCCATTAGAATTCAACATAGAACTATAATAAAATTTTTGATTGTAATTTCACAAGAATTGGGCCAGACTTCTTGGAAACCATCAAGCACATCAAGACCTTCACAGTCTTCCTGTGCAGCAGCCGTTGTATATTTTTCCAGCAAAGTACATCAAAACAAATCTCGTATGACCAGCCATCTCCCGTCGATCAATAAGTGCATACCACTAGGACAAACCGGTCAATCTGAAGTCTGAACAAACGCTTTCCTCCCTCGCCTCGATCCGACACAACAAACAAACAATCTCGCCGCAAAACAACAGAACCACCCCACGGGCCACGTACACGGGTTCGTATGATTGAGAAATTACGAAACTCATTTTCTCCTCATCTCATCTCGGATCTCGATTCTCGAACAACGACGGTGACGACGGAACAGGGCCAGTCTCTGGGCTGCTTCCTGTCACTCAGTCAGTCAGGCCGACCGACCATTCATCAATAATCGTCCTAACAATGTGTTTTACCGATGTTTTCCCTCCGGATCCGGGACCGAACCGGACCTCCTCATGGAGCATCTTGTTCCCTTCCGGCGCAAGGAAGTTGGTCGTTGTTCATCAGGATCCGGACGGACAGGACTGCCGCAATAATGTGATTCAACATTTTTGTCGTCCGGAGTCTGTCTATTGTAGTCTTCATCATCGTTACCACCACCACCACCACCACCACCAGGCTGCATCATCCTTGTCGTCGTTGTCGACGACGTCGGGTTATGCAAATTGAAATGCATCGTTGCGGTGCAGGGTCTGATCCAGTTTATGCGTTTTAGTTTGAGATCTGTGGACTTAGTGTATCCCACGTTTCTAGGCTTAATTAGTTTCATATCAGGAGTCAGACAGCCGGGTTAGGATAGCTGACGTAGTATCCTTTTCGCTCTTTTGTTTTTTTTTTTTAGAATTCGGAAAATGCGGAAATCCCTGGAAGGATTCCCAGGGAAATCCCTGGAGGGATTCCCAGGGAAATCCCTGGAGGGACTCCCAAGGAAATCCTGGAGTAAAGCTTATTTCGTAACGTAAATTTGTTAGAATTAATTAGCAAAATTAGCTCGATATATAATACAATTTTCATAAACTGTTCAACATTTGTTTAATACTACAACAATTGGCGATGAAATTGAACGTAACATCAATGAAATGCAACGCAAAATTCGAAAATTGCTCCAAATTCCATGGGATTTTTTTGAGGGATGTATCTGGGAACTTCATCAATGTTCCCTCACGAATTTCAGCAGAGGTTCCTTAGGAAATTACACTTGACACTTATTTGGAAGTTTCTTCTAAGATTTCTTCGGAATTCTTTTAAAAATTCCTTCGGGAATTGTTCTGAGCACTCCTTCACGAACTCCTCAAACAATTCCGTTGAGCGTGTTCTTACGGTTTCATTCGGTCCTTCGCAATTTCAGACTTTATTCCGGGAATTTCTATAAAAAAATCTTTGGAAAATTTTTCATCGTTTTTTTTTCTCGAAAATTGTCACAAGGATTTGTTGTAGAGATTAAAAAAATCTTCAGTGAGACTTTGACGGAATCCTTCAGGAGCTTCTTTAAGAAGTTGTTTTTCTTAGGGGACCTTCTTCAGCAATTATGTGAGGATTTTTTCAGGAATCTATGAGGAATTCCTCAAAGGAATCATTGAAGTATTCTTCGAGAAATTCCTGCATGAATTCAATGGAATATTCAGCGAGTATTTTTGGAGAATTTCTTCAGGGTCTAGAGAATGGCTTTAGGAGAATCATCTCAGATTTTCAGGAGTACTTGATGAGCTATCGCAGGGATTCATTGGAAAGTTGTTCCAGAGATTTTGGGAAACTTTGAAGAATTTTCAAGAGATTCCTGATGAATGTCTGCAGGGATTCCTTGAGGAATAGCTTTAGATATTTTCATGAGAAATGTTTCCAGGCATTCTTTCGTAAATCCTTTCAGAACACCTTCGGGAAATCCCCCAAAGATTCAATCCTTCGGAAATTTCTCAATACATTCTTTGAAGATTTCTTTCCAAATCATTCTTTCAGCAGAATTCCCTAAGAGATTTCCGCTCGAAATTTGTTTAGGAATTCTTTGGGATAACTTTCTGCGGAGATTTCTTCAAGACTTTTTCAAGAGGTTTGTTGGGGAAGTCTTTCGAAGATTTCTCCAAGAATCCATCTTAGGATTCCATTACTAATTTCTTCAGGTATTTCAACGATTATTCCTCCAAGGATCGTTTCAGTGATCTCTTTGGGAAATCATTTCAAAGATTGATTCTGGAACAACTTTAAAGGTTCTTCGAGGAATTATTGGAATCATTTCTTCAGCAGCTCCTTGCGAAATTCACCCAAGAATTCCATCGGATTTTTTAACAATAATTTCATAGGAATTTCATTAGGGATTCTTTGAAAACTTTTCTATGAATTCTTGTAGTATTTCTTTAGTAATTTGTAGGAGAACTCTTCTACAAATTCATTGAGAATTCATCCAGGGTTTGATTGCAAGCTTATCCAGGTAATGCACCGATATTTTTAGTGCGAATTTTTAACAGCGATTCCTTAATGTTTTTTTAAGGGGTTTGTTGGGGAATACCCCTAGAGATCCTTTTTGGAATGGGATTCCTTGGAAATTTTCTCCTAGATAATATCTTAGGGAATTCCAGCAACGGTTCAGAAACTACGTCCAACATTTGAGGGCAAGAGGTGGTCTAGGAAAGTGATAGTACGTGCATTAGGTATTGGAAAATAGCGTGACAAAGAAAGGAAGGAAGTGGGTCTAGAAATTCCGAAAAACGGTGGATGTAATATATGAATCTTCCGCGGCGCTATCTTAGCAGTAATTGATCTGGAGTTTTTAATCCTTCAGGACGCATGCCGTTGTAAAAAATACAACACTACCAAAAACCTCGCTGGTCGTACCAAGTATGAGCGCGGTGCAGTCTTAGGATCAAATAGATGCGTATCCTGAAAGGTTAAGGACTAATTTAAGTTCATTTTCAAGAACATGTTTGTGGTTCTAAAAGATCTAAACTCTGACTTCCAGCTCATGGCAACAGTACAATTTAGGCTTCTCCTCTCCTCTTCTTGGCGTAACGTCCTCACTGGGACAAAGCCTGCTTCTCAGCTTAGTGTTCTATGAGCACTTCCACAGTTATTAACTGAGAGCTTCCTCTGCCAATGACCATTTTGCATGTGTATATCGTGTGGCAGGCACGAAGATACTCTATGCCCAAGGAAGTCAAGGAAATTTCCTTTACGAAAAGATCCTGGACCGATCGGGAATCGAACCCGTCACCCTCAGCATGGTCATGCTGAATACCCGTGCGTTTACCGCCTCGGCTATATGGGCCCTAATTTAGGCTTGTTACTGCTTTTTCTTCGTTTAGCTTTTCAACAAAGCACTTCGAATGCCAAAACACTCCGATCAGTCCCGGCAATTATCTACGCTCACGGTCGTCGGCCTAAGCCGACCTAAATCATTTCAATTAGTACCCCGGCCGAAATCGAACTTGAAAATCGCCGAGTCCGCTCTGCGGCGGCAAAACACCGACAGATCCAAGGTCGTCCCATAATTGAGTAATTTCAGGTCAAACATCCATTTCGAAACAGAAACGCTCAACGCTGCCAACGACCGAAATTTTACTCCGCGCAAAGCAAACTTCGCACAAAGCGTTACAAAGTATACCTACCAAGTTGGTAATTTTTGCTCGCAGACAGAACTTCATTCCATCACGTTCCGGTACCGAAGGTACCACCGCCACCATTGAATCCAGCTGTCTAAGATCGAGCAGCAATCATCATTCGATGGCCGTCAGCGAAGTCACACTCTCGCCGCGCGGCCTCCAGTGGCTCAGCAGCCAACAGTCAGCAGCCAGCAACGGCACAGATCAAACATCATTAAATCGATACGGTTCGAAGCCCGGTGTGTGGCATAGAGTTTTGAGTTGCCTGCAGCGCAGTTCGCAGCTTCGTGCGTTCAACAGCTGTCTGGCTTGGCTGGGAACACACAGCTCTACCCATTTGCTCACACGGCGACGTTCGTTACCTTAGTCAGTTAATTTTTGCACAAAACCATATCAATGACACTTGCTTGCTTGAGAGCTCGGCGGTAACAGTTGACTACTAGTACCCATATCCAGCGGGAAAATCTTTAATTCATGAGAGGTACTTAATTATCCGCACTGCGTTCCGAAAGGACGGTATCACACCGCACCGAACCCCTCCCCGACCCGAACTGATGAGGTGCAGTGTTGCCAGTCGGAGAGGCGTTTGACCGAGGTCTTCTACAGCTGTTGCAAGGAGAGACTCTCTCCTGCGTCTCTACGCCTAGCACCCAGTCAGTGTATCCTTAAACTTCCGAGAGCCATCTGGTGAACTCACCAACCAATTTCCTCCGATCGACTATAGCAGCTGCCCTTGTTTGTCGCTCCACTGGGGTACTAATCACCGAATTAATTTCCGCTCGCATCACCTCGCCTGCAACCCTACACATAAATTCAATTTGATGGGAAGTCAGTCCTTCGTTCCACAGACGACGGACGGGCAACGATGGAGTTTCGATTGGGTCGATTTTTTTTCATTCATTCATTCATTAACTTTCAAAGCCCTCAACCGCACTTGTTGTCACCACCGCACACCATCGACATCGTTCGAGCGAGAGGGTAACAAGAAGAGTGTTAATTAGTGGCAGATATCATTACCTCTGCCATTGTGTCGTCGTCTATTGGACCAAGGGTGTGCGTGCGTGAGAGCGCGCAAATTCGAAGTGAATCGAGTGGACAACGAAACGAACGGGTCTACCAAGCGTGACGACAACGGGTCACAAACTAATTAAATTGTATTGAGTGTTAGCGACGTTTAACGAGGTTTTGCGTTTGTGATTATAGCTTCAGTGATGTAAAAATAGCCTTTACTTTTGAATTGAGATTTGTTTTGCTAAGAATGGTAGAAATTTACTTCGTCATATGCGCCAATTTCCGTCATATCACATGAAAAAAAAACAATATTTAGAGCATCAATACACAGGCCCTATTGCACTGGAATCGAATAATAACGCAAAAGTTTATTACACTTGCGACTTCACAATTTTGCGTACGACGAAGGCAACCGCACTGAAGCAGCAGCTAGCCGAATTGTTTTTCCGTTCGATTTTCACTTCGCCAGAATCGCTTATTGAACTGACCTTCAATTCACACCCCACAAAAGCTCTGTGGCACTGCAAAGTTGGATATCACTGCTGCAGAATGCAGCAAAAGCTGCTGAATTATTGAAATAAATTGTTTCGTCTCTTCGGTAAATTGTAAACAGACAGTTGTCTTCGTCCCAAGGAAGAAGCTAACAAATGTATGCGTACTGTCTTGAGCTGGTTACTCAAGGTTTCCAAATTTCAGCGCCCCTGTACTGGCACGCCCCCATGGAAGTGTTTTAGTGGAATAGTTTTCCACTTTTTTATCACCAATTCTTACAACTTATCGTGGATGTAGAAATCTTATAGGAATTCTTTTCAATGAGTTTAGTAAGAACTCTTCTAAAGACTAC
>NC_085136.1:294798841-294873841 GCF_035046485.1 Aedes albopictus | reverse complement strand
TGCTCCTGGAGTTCCTCCAGGAATAGCTCCAGGCGTTCCTGCGGAAATTGCTCCAGTAGTTCCTCCGGGAATTCCTCCAAGTATTGCTCTAGAAGTTACTCCAGGAATTCTTCCGTGAGTTTCTCATACAATTGATCCCATGATTGATCCAAGTATTTACAAGGGAATTCCTTCAGGATTTCCTCAAAAAAATCCTCCAGGAGTTCCTCCTGGAATGGTACAGGAGTTCTTCCGAGAAATCCTTCACCAGTTCCTCCGGGAATTCATCCAGCATTTCCTCCTAGTATTGCCCTAGAAGTTACTTCGGGAATTCCTCTTCTAGGAGTTCCAACGAAAATCCCAGCAGGATTCACTCCAGGAGTTTCTTTGGGAATAGTTCTAGGATTTCTTCCGGAAATGGCTCCAGGAGTACCTCCGGGAATGGCTACAGGAGTTCATTCGGGTATTGCTGCAGGATTTCATCTGGGAATCGCTCTAGGAGTTCCTCCAGAGAATGCTCCAGGAGTTCCTTCGGGAATTTCTCCAGGAGGTCCCCAGACATTTCTTTTAAGAACTTCTCCAGGAATTTATACAGGGGTTCCCTCGGAAATTCTTCTAGAAGAATATCTACAGGACATCCTCCAGCATTTTTCCTGGAGTTACACCAAGAATTGCTCCAGGAATTCCTCTGGAAATTGCTCCATTAGTTCCTCCAGAAATTCCTCCAGGAGTTCCTTTGAGCATTGCTCTAGAAATTACTCCGGGAATTCCTCCGGGAGTTCCACCGTGAATTCCTCTGGCAATTGATCCAGGTGTTTCCCCTGGAATTCCTTCAGGAGTTCCTCAGATAATTTCTCCAGGAGTTCCTCCGAGAATTCATCCAACAGTGCCACTGGGAAAGGCTCCAGCAGTTCCTTCGGGAATTCCTCGAGGAGTTTCTCCGAGTATTGCACTAGTAGTTACTCCGGAAATACTTCCAGGAATTCTACCAGGAATTCCTCTGGGAATGCCTCCAGCAATTGATTCAGATGTTTCCCCGAGAATTCCTCCAGGAGTTCTTCCGATAATTTCTGGAAGAGTTCCTCCGGGAATGGTACATGAGTTCCTCCGTGAATCCCTCCGGCAATTGATCAAGGTGTTTCCCTGGCAAATTCAGGAGATCCATACAGGAGTTCCTCCAGGAGTATATCCAAGAATTCCTCCAGCTGTTACACTGGGAATTGCTTTAGCAGTTCTTTCGGGAATTCCTCCAGGACTTCCTCCGGGAATTGCTTCTCGAGTTCATTTCTACCGGGAGTTGCTCCGGGAATTCATCCGAGAGTTTCCCGAAAATTCTTTCAGGATTTTCGCTCGAAATTCCTCCTGAATTCCCGCAGTAGGAATTTCTCCAAGAGTTTTTTCCGAGAATGTTTGCAAAAGTTCTTCCGGAAATTCCTGTAGTAGTTCCAACTCAAATTTCTCCACTAATTCTTTTGGAAATCCCAAGAAATTCTCTAGCAGATCCTCCGGGAATTCCTTGAAGAGTTACTTCTAAAATTCTTCTAGGAGTTCCTTCGGGAATTGCTCCTCGAGTTGCTTCGGAATTTCTCCCAGTAGTTGTTGCGGGAATTCTTCCAAGAGGTGCTCCGGGCATTTTCCCAGAAGTTTCTAGAAAATTCCTCCGGGAGTTCCGCTGGAAATTCTTTCTTCGGCAATTTCTCTAAGATTTTTTTCGAGAATTTCTCTACAAATTCTTCCGGGAATAACTAAGAGCTCCTCCGGGATTTCCATTTTGAGGTCCTCCGGGAATTTCTCTTGGAGTTCCTCCGGGATTTTCTCTCAGAATTTCTCCGAAAACTCCTCTAGGAGTTTTACAGGGAGTATCTATATGAATGTCTCTAGGAATTCCTCTAGGAATTCCACTGAGAATTTCTCATGGAGTTCTACTAAGAATTCCTCTGAGATCTTCCAGGAATTTCTCTAGTTTTTTTTTTTTTTTTTGATAGTTTCATTAGGAGTTCTACTGGGAATTTCTCAGCGAATTTAACCTCATTTTCCCTGGAGATTCCTGTAGGAGTTACACTGGAAAGTACTCTATTAGTTCTTCTGAGAATTCCTCTATGAGTACCTCTGGGAATTCCTCCTGGAGTTCCTTTAGGAATTTCTCTGAGAACTCTACTGGGAAACTTTTCTAGAAATTTCACTGGGAATTCCTATCTTTCACAGGGCTTCCTTTAAAAAGTTCTACTTAGAATACCTCTGCGAGTTACTCCGCCTGTAGGAGTTCCTTCGGAAATGCCTCTAGTTGTTCCACTGGGAGTTCATCTATGAATTCCTCCAAGAATTATTCAAGATCTAGACGTTCCACTGGGAGTTTCTCATGGAGTTCTACTGGAAATTTCTCTGAGTTCTTCCGGGAATTTCACTAGTATTTTATTTTTAGAATTTTTCTAGAAGTTCTACTGGGAATTTCTCCAGGAATTTTCCATTATTTTCTCAGGAGATTCCTTGAATAATTACATTGGAAGGTTCTTCATTAGCTCTACTGGGCAATCCTCTATGAGTTCCTTTAGGAATTTCTCTGGGAGCTCATTCCCTGTCTGTACTCTATATTGTTATATGTCAATGTCATATATCTTTTAAATATTCGCAGGATATCCAGGTGTGAATGATTCAAATCAAGGCATTCGAAAGATCCTTATCTGTTCATACTGTAAAAACGACTGAGATGGGCTATCTTAATCTCTGTAAATTAAAATCGTCCTATAGATGACCACGTAATCGTGATCCATCAATAAATTTCATTTTCACAAATTTAGGTCTAAATCTAAATTCCAACACCCCGCACTCACCTTCGCGCGCCTTCAGGTAGACCGTGTTGGCCACGATGTTCTCTAATTCCATTAGTTCCAGGTTGGCGGCCTTTTGTTGACAGAATCGCACCCACGAAAAATTCCGCCAGCGATTTCTCGCGTTAAACCGAAAAGAAGAAACTGGTCCAAATTAGCCGCCGCAGCAGTCGCTGTTCACCGGTGGTGCTGCTGGTGCTGGTGTTCCCGTCCGGTGTGTATGTTTGGTTTGGATGTCAGTACGTCCGCCACCCGTGTTCCCCTCTGTAGAGATTTCCTCTCGCCTTGCACTGCACCGTGTAGGTGGTAGGTAATCGAATCAGCAGCAGTCGATTACTCTCTTAAGTGAGTGGGCTGTTTGTTTTCTTTCCCCTTTCGGCGAGCAGTAGTGCTGCTGCGGTGGTGGTGGCCAGCTGCTATTCAAGGCAGGCATTTAAGGAGATGATGAAGATACACTGATGATGATCATATCGTCGCGCCGCGCCGTATTCGTCGTTAAGTGATGATGGCAATCAGCTGGAAATCACATTCGGTAACCGACACACGCGGTTCTTCTCTCAGCAAAATACAAATTCTTGGAACACGCGCGCACAAACTCGCGTTCAATTGGCTCTAATCTTCACCGCTTGGGGCTTCTGATGCTGCGCTGTAGATAACACTGTGTTACAAATTTCAAGAGAATGAAAAAACTTCCGTAGTGACTTGTTTTGAGTTGTACGTCTTAGTCTAGGCGATCACTATTAATGATTATGTTTCAAAATTTATTATTATAATCACTTGATCTTGACCAGACCTACAATCTACAACAACTGTTTTAAGTCCAATCGGTTTCGAGGTGGTTATGAATACCGTCATAGAATCATAATTCTTAACCCGGGAGTGCTCGCGTCGTGTACTGAGTACACGCACCATGAAAAATACACGCTTGTGATACACAGCGTGAGCGTGGCGCCGTTGCAGGTAGTCAAAGACGCGACTGCTCGAGGGTTAAATTTTGGTTTCGCGACGCTTCTAAGAACCTCCTCAAGCCCATTCGACTCAAAACAGTTCACCTGAGCCACATGGGAAGTTCTTCCAAGAGTGTATCACCGTGTAATCTTCACTTGCTGATGGAATGGATAAACATTCGCTAGCTCTTCACGCGCGGCTCTTCAAACCCACCGAAAGATATTCTCGATTCTCTTCCCCTCCGGGGCAATTCACCACACAATCTCGAGCGCAAAAGCACACCCGCCGATGTATTCAATTAAAACACCACTCAACAAAGTGCTGCTGCACTGCAAATGTATGGGATCATTCACTCTCGTGCTCCTTTTGGCGGCGGCGGGGTTTACCCGAAATGATTTCACTTTCAACCGCGTGCACCGAATCAATGAAGCCGATTTCCGCCCCACAACTGGTGGCGCCGTTTCGCCGATATTTCACTGCACTGGCACTGGCACACACAATTCGCGCACGACAACGCCCCCCAAACGGAACGCACTTCACTTTTGCACTTCTCTGGTGGTGTCTTCAAAGACCCCGTCTTCGAGCTGGATGATTTAGCTACTGCTGCTGCTGCTACTGGTGCTGATGATTCCGCGGCTTCTGTTCGAGCCGTATGGTATCGGCATAACGTGAGTTCGAGTGAGCTCGGGACCTGGATTAGATTGGGGCTTGGGATTGGATCTGGCGCTGTTGATGGTCACTTTCGACTTTTTTTTTTCTTCTCTGGCTTGTACGACGATTTCAGCTCGCGTAATGATGCAATATAATGGTGCCTTGAGGGAATTTGCTCCGGTTCGATGGTTGCGCAATGAATTGATTGGATTCAGAAGACCGAGTTAATGCTCGCGAGATTTGGTTGATTCTGGAAATGGAGAGAAAAAAATGGAAAAAATAGTAAGATTCATGATTGGAACTATAATACATTGGATACATTGGATAAATGCTACACAATCTGCAAAATTTAAACATAAGCTTGGACAGCTTCTCTCGGATGTGTTGGAAGTTAGGTAGCGTTGAACGCTCGGGTAGCGTCGAACCTTCAGGTACGTGAATGGCTGCAGTATTGTTGGTAGGTACAATTGTTGGAGAGATGGCAGAGGTATGAAGTTTAGAAGAAGAATGTTGAATTGTATATACCTGAATGGAATAAAGAGTGTGGCGGTTGCAGATTGAGGTATCAGTCGGCAGCCGTCTAGTTTGATGGAAGATGTCTCGCGTTCTATTTTCATTGTAATTTAGAAACAGGCATCGACGGAGCTAGCCTCGCTATGGCCTGCGTGGCCATGGTGGATTAGCCTCCAACAGGTTATGGGCCCAGGAGCGTGTTCCACAGCACGTATCGACCGGGAGAAGGATCGGCCGCATAAGTCGCGGAGTCGCAGCACGGGATCCTTGGGCGGATGGATTGGCTGCAACGGAGGACAGGATCCATGGGAAAGTTGGCGATACGGGTCAACTGGATGACTGCTGGCTGGTCACCGGACGGAGCTCGAGGACTGTTGTGAGTTGGATCGGATGCAGCTCGGTGGTCGCACCTGGACGAAGAGGTTGGCGACAGGAGGAGTGATTCAAGACAACATGGAAGGTGGAGCTCGAAATGGAACTGGTCGGAGCTCGGAACTGGCTGGTGCAAGCGTCGGAGTTGGGCCACTTGCCACTTGGAGTGAGGAGGAGCTTCGAGCCAGGTGGAGGTGATCGTGTTCGAAGGTTGCGACGCTAAGGAGGAGTGTTGGAAGTTAGGTAGCGTTGAACGCTCGGGTAGCGTCGAACCTTCAGGTACGTGAATGGCTGCAGTATTGTTGGTAGGTACAATTGTTGGAGAGATGGCAGAGGTATGAAGTTTAGAAGAAGAATGTTGAATTGTATATACCTGAATGGAATAAAGAGTGTGGCGGTTGCAGATTGAGGTATCAGTCGGCAGCCGTCTAGTTTGATGGAAGATGTCTAGCGTTTTATTTTTATTTATTATTAAGAAACAGGCATCGACGGAGCTAGCCTCGCTATGGCCTGCGTGGCCATGGTGGACTAGCCTCCAACAGGATGGTTGGAGAGCTTCTCCCGGGAAGCTTGGAGAACTTCTCCCGGGAAGCTTGGAGAGCTTCTCCCGGGAAGCTTGGAGAGCTTCTCCCGGGAAGCTGCGAGAGCTTCTCCCGGGAAGCTTCGAGAGCTTCTCTCGGGAAGCTTGGAGAGCTGCTTCCGGGAAGCTGTGAGAGCTTCTCCCGGGAAGCATGGAGAGCTGCTCCCGGGGTGCTTGGAGAGCTTCTCCCAGGAAGCTTGGAGAGCTGCCCCGGGAAGCTTGAAGAGCTCTTTTGAGATGCTTGGAGAGCTTCTCCCGGGAAGCTTGGAGAGCTTCTCTCGGGATGCTTGGAGAAATCTGTTGGGATGCTTGGAGAGCTTCTCCCGGGAAGCTTGAAGAGATTTTGTCGGAAGCACGGAGAGCACCCGGTAAGCTTGGAGAGCTTCTCTCGGGAAACATGGAGAGCTTCTCCCGGGAATCTGGGAGAGCTGCTCCCGGAAGCTGCGAGAGCTTCTCTCGGGAAGCTTGGAGAGCTGCTTCCGGGAAGCTGTGAGAGCTTCTCCCGGGAAGCTGCGAGAGTTTCTCCCGGGAAGCATGGAGAGCTGCTCCCGGGGTGCTTGGAGAGCTTCTCCCAGGAAGCTTGGAGAGCTGCCCCGGGAAGCTTGAAGAGCTCTTTTGAGATGCTTGGAGAGCTTCTCCCGGGAAGCTTGGAGAGCTTCTCTCGGGATGCTTGGAGAAATCTGTTGGGATGCTTGGAGAGCTTCTCCCGGGAAGCTTGAAGAGATTTTGTCGGAAGCACGGAGAGCACCCGGTAAGCTTGGAGAGCTTCTCTCGGGAAACATGGAGAGCTTCTCCCGGGAATCTGGGAGAGCTGCTCCCGGAAGCTGCGAGAGCTTCTCTCGGGAAGCTTAGAGAGTTTCTCCCGGGTAGCTTGGAGGGCTGCTCCCGGGAAGCTTGGAGAGCTCTTTGGAGATGCTTGGGGAGCTTCTCATGGGAAGCTTGGAGAGCTGCCCCGGGAAACTTGAAGAGCTCTTTTGAAATGCTTGGAGAGCTGCTCCCGGGAAGCTTGGAGAGCTGCCCCGGGAAGCTTGAAGAGCTCTTTGAGATGCTTGGAGAGCTTCTCTCGGGATGCTTGGAGAGATCTGTTGGGATGCTTGGAGAGCTTCTCCCGGGAAGCTTGGAGAGATTTTACCTTGAATTCCTTCTTGTGTTTCTACCACAATGCCACAATGCCTATATCGCTGTTTCATACAGGATTCTTGCTCTGATTTGTTCTCGAAGTTATTCCTTGAATTTATCGCTTATTTTCCTAGATGTTTGTCGGTGTGTTTTTTACAGGAATTTTTCAAAAGTTTCTTCCAAATTTTCATCCAGAGATTTTCTTTTAATATTTGCATTTAGAAAAACTCTGAACCGAGATTTTTTGGTGTTCCTTCCAGAATTTCTGATAATTGTTCCTGAGATTTCTAACAGTGCTTCTCCATAGGAATTTTTCACGTCTGCAGGATACTCCCGGGATTTCCTGCAGAGGTTTTCCCGATATATTATCAATGTTTCTTGCTGGATTCCTTCCTTCTTTACAAATTTCGTAGGTTTCCTCGTAGGTTTCCTCTGTGATTCTCCAAGAAAATCTCCTTGAAAAATTCTCTGAGGGCCAACCATTAAAGGAATTCCAGAAAAACATCCAAAATTCCAGGTAGAACTTTAGGAAAAATCTCAGAAAAAAAAATCAAGAGTATCACTGAAAGAAATTCTGAAAAAAAAAGAACAACAAAAAACCTGAAAGAAATCGCCAAAAGAAGTCCATGAGTTAAGGTTCTAAGGCTTTTTCAACATTTTTTCTTATTGAAGTTCTTCAACAGATTTCTTCCAAATGGTTTTCTGGGGGGTATCTCTCAGAGTTCCTCGTTCTTCTTGGGATTTCTCTTAAATGTTTTCAGATTTCCTTTTGGGACTTCCCTAACACTTCATTTCACTTTCAGATTTTCAACCTAGTCATGACCCTTTATCAGGATTTCTTCCGAAGTCCTCTCGAGATTTCTCTAATGGGTCTTCCCAGAGTTTCTCACAAGATTTCATCTGAATTCATTCAAATTCTCCACCGAAAATCTCTTACGAGGAATTTCAAAGGTAGTCCCAGGAGGTATTTCGAGAAAAAAACTCCTGAAAAAAAAACACTGCAAAAGCTTTGGGAGGAACTATTAGAGAAATCCCAAAAGGAATACCCAGGATTCCGGGACAATTTCAGGTAGGAAATTCGTGAATTACGGGAAGATCTCAGAAAAAAATTCAAGAGGTTAACTGCAAGAAATGCTGGAAGCAACTTAATGGAAAAGTCTCGAAAATGAGAAAACTCCAGGGAAAAATTCCACCAGAGACTCTGGGAACATATGGAAGAAGAATTCTGCAGGCTCCCCGTGAAAAACTCCAGGAGAAATCGGTAGGAATTCAGGAATCCTGGATCTCAATAAGACATCCCAGAAAGAATTGTTCGTATCTTATAAAATGCCGATAGGATTTCGGAAAAATCTGTGGGAAGAAATGAAGAAGCAATACCAAGAAAAAATCTTTAAAGAAGTTCCAGTTTCGAGTCTGCATAGAATCAACGGCATCCTGTCGGAATCATTGGCTTTCCGGAATTATCTGTTTGATGTAGGAGCCCTCCGAGAATTTCCAGCCCAATAAAAGAAGAATATGTTATATTTTTGACTCGATATTTTATTTAATTTGAATTAGATAACCTCACAGAATAAAACATAGGGAAGTGGAACCATCTCGGCAGGGGTTCTATTTTGGGCACTTTTCTGCTATAACTCAGCCAATTCTGAAGCAATTGACACAATTTTTGGAACGCGATGAGATACGTATACTATCTAGCCGTGTACAAAATTTCAAGTCAATTGGTTTGGAATTGACTGAGTTATAGCGAAGAGTGCCCAAAATACCGGCCCCTGCCCAAGTGGTTCGTTACCCTATCATAAAATTGTTTACATCATTCACAGATATAACAAGAAACCGTATTTTTCAGATTTTTTTTCCAAAAGTTTGATTTTTAAAACGGATGACTTTTGAACCATCAACAACAACCTTGCGCAAAAACATAGTTCAGATCATTCGTTATTGAAGTATGTTTTAAGTATAAAGTCGTATAAGATATGCCAAATCAACAGTGATTAAAATGCTTACTTAGAGAGTTTCGAATTTTGAACAAATCCGCAAATGGAAATTTTGGTGAAAAAGCCTTCCGGGATTTCTTTAAAAACCCTTTCAGCAATTTTTTCAAACATGTGCTAGATACCAGCTTCGGAAATATCTATGATTTTTTTCCATAATGCATTTTTAAACTTCTTCGGCCGTATCTTTAAAATTCCTTTAACAATTTCCTTGAGAATTCCATTGACAATTTCTTTTTGAATTAATTCAACAAGTTTTCTATAATTTCATCGTCAATTATTTTGGAAATTATTTTAGAAATAATTTAAAAAAATAATTTAAGAAATAATTTGGAAAATTTTTGGACCATTTCTTTGAATTTGTTTTTAAAAAATTCCTTTGGATGTTGCTTTGACTTTTTTTTCTCTCGGTCCGACAATTTTTGGTAATAACTATCACTTCTCACAGCTTAAGCATCCAATTTTGAATTTCGTAGGTCTTTTCTTTGGAATTTCATGAAATCTCAATCAAAATAACCGATGGAATTTGCATTGAAATTGCAAAAAAGATTGCCAATTTCCAAAAGAATTGTCAAAGAAATTTAAAAAAATGTGAACAAATTTACAAAAATAATTCCAAAGAAATTTCCAAAAAACTTCTTGAAAATTTTTAGAGGAACTGCCGAGGGAATTTGAAAGCGAATTTTTAAGAAACTTCTAAAAAAATATCCGAAAGAAATACAGTTTCATCCAAATCACGGAAGTTCCACTTAAATTTGTTCAATGGATTTTTTTTTCATTTAATCGAATATTCCTTCAGGCACTGACTGCTTTGGCAATTCTTTGGGAAATACTTTCGGCTGTTAATTTGAGAATTCCTTAGTCATTCCCTTAGGAGAATCTTTCGGTAATTCCTTTCAAAACTTCTTGAACATCACTTGCCACTCATTAGAACAATTGGCGTCTTAAACGGTGTTGAGATAATTGCATATTTTGAATCTGCATTCCAAACTGAGCCGTAATCCAAATTTTCATGATTTTCTATCCCCGGGAACCTATTTAAAAATCGATTTGAAGTTTGTATGAGAGCGATTTGTCGAATCACCCCTCGTCGCATTTTGTACTGGGCCAGCTGTCAAGCAGTGATTTCAAAAAAAATGTTTGAAATGGATTTAAGGTGCCAAAATAAATTTCTAAAAATCTGAAAAAAAATCGTAGTGACTCAGAAAAAAGTGCTCTTTCGTATAAATTAAAAAAATCAATACATTTTACAAAATTTAAAAACCCAGTTCCTAGGCCATTTGTATGGAAATTTTCTCGGCAATTCTTTAAGGATTTCCTGCCACAGTTCCCTCACATTGTTCATTCGGATTTCTATCGTAATCTCTTTGGAAGTTCCTTCGGTCAATGTTTCGGAAATTTTTCAGAAGTTTTTTTCGAATTTCAATCAAAATTGCCTATGGAAATTGCATTGGAATTACAAAAGATATTGTCAATTTCCACATGATTAATCAAAGTAATTCTCAAAAAAATGAGAAGAAATTTTCAAAAATCTGCTTGAGAAATTAATAAAAGGATTTGCGAAGGATTTTCATTGATTGATTGATTGATTTGTCTTTATTAGAGAGACTTTCAAAGGATTTTCATATGAAAGTCCCAAAGAAGTTTTCTAAGAAACATCTAAAAAAAATTGTAAGAGAATTCTAAATTCACCCAAATCACGGTAATTCCACTAAAGTTTTTCAGTGGATTCTTTTGAAAATTTCTTAGGGACTTCCATCAGTATTTTTATTGATTTTTCCTGTAATTTAATCAAATATTCCTTCAGAAACTGCTTGGGAAATCTTCGGCTGTTGATTTGAGAAATCATCGGGCTTTTACTTTGAAAAACATCTCGGTAATTCCTTCCAAACTTTGTTCAAAAATTTCTTTAAAAATTTTGGCAACTCATTTGAAATTTCTATGGCTATGCGTTTGGAAATTTTCTCGGCTATTCTTCTAGCATTTCCTTCAAAAGTTCGCTCTGCATGTTTATCGGAATTCTTCCGGTAATCTCTTCGAAAATTCCTTCGGTAATTCTTTTGGAAGTTTTTGGAACGTTTTTTTTTTTAATTTAAAGAATTTCCAATCAAAATTGCTTATACTGTTCCCATTGGAATTAATTACTTGAGAAATTTCCAAAGGAATTTCATACCAAATTGCCTAATAAATTTCAAAGGAAATTGCCAAAAAATAGATTCACCCAAATCATGGTGAAATTTTTACAGTGGTTCTTTTTTCTGACATTTTTTTTAGGAATCCTTTTTTTAATTTAGGATTTTTTTCGGTAATTATATTTAATTTTTTCTGATTTTTTTTTTGTATTTTATTGAGTTTCTTCAGAAACTTCTTGTGCAATACTTCAGCAGTTTATTCGAGAATTCCTTTAAAGTCCCCTTACTTTCCTTACCATTACCAATCTTTTTAAATGTAATTAAAACTTTTTCGGCAACTCATTTGCAAGCTTCTATGGCCATTCTTTTGGGAATACCTGTCACAATTCCTTTTGGATATTCCTCAGAATTCTATCGCCAATCTTTTTGAAAACACTTTCGGTCATTCTTTTGGAAACTTCTTATACATTTTTTTGGAATTTGATGAATTACCAATCATAACTGCTGATGGAGTTTGCATTGGAACTGTACAAGGAATTGCCAATTAAAAAAAATGTTGAAAGGATTCTCAAATAAATTTTCGAATAAATATCCAAAAAACTGTTCGAGAAATTTCTGAAGGATTTTCAAATGAATTAGCTTAGCTTAGCTTAGCTTAGACTGACTGCACACATCTATGGTTGCTATTCCGTGATTGACCCGAACCAATGACAGTTGCACAATGAATCAACTGAATAATTGACTGGGAGTGGTCAATATTCTCACTGTGCACGCTTCAGAGACTCTCTTTAACGGTACAATAACGGCGCCGGCCACGTCCTTGCAGTCAGGTTGGAAGAGGGAAGGAATATAAGTAGCAACCTTTGTTAAGTGAAGGCCCGCGTTTACCGCTGCGACTCCACCAAAGGCTGCAGGAAGGAGTGTTTGTTAGTAGGAAAGGTATCGTTGGGTCTAGATTCACTTTGATAAGTAATATGACCTTCGTGTCATGCTGGTTGCCGCGCTATTGTTTGCTTTACGCGGAAAGCAAACAATCGACCACCCGCATCAGGTGGTCGCTTAATATTTACTGCAAACGACGCGACAAAATATGCAATCTAACACACTATTATTCGCTTCACTCGGAAAGCAAACAATCGATCACCAACGTCAGGTGGTCACTTAATATTTCGAATTGAACCGCGGAAGCTAGTCGCCAAATATTTAACTGCAAATGACACGACCGAACATGCAAGCTGACGCACTATTGTTCGTTTCATATAAGAAGCAAACAACTGATCACCCACGTCAGGTGATCGTTCAGTGTTGCTACAAAAAACGCAACACAACGAAATGCTCATTTCCGAATAGGGAAAAAGAAAAATCGAACGACCGAAGCAAAAGCACGCGACACCGGCACCCGCACGAAATCCCATTACACACTGATGCACGCTGGGTCCGCCGCCGTCGAAATGCTCTGGTCCAGAGCGCGAGACTGTTCAGACTAAACTGGAAGCGCGAGACGTTTAGACTGAACTCAAGGATTTTCAAATGAATTAAATAAAAAATTTCAAAGGAAAAAAGATAAAAATTTCCTAAGAAACTTCTTAATTTGTAAAATAATTCCTGACGAAATTGCAGAAATATTTACAGAGGAGTTGGCCAAATTAATTAAAAAATAAATCCAAAAGAAGTTTCCAAAAGTATGTTTGAAAAAAAAAAACCTAACGGAATTACCGGAAGAATTAAAAACAAAACCTTGAATTCTCAAAGGGAATTTGCCTTACGATTCTTAAAAAAAATCTCAAAAAAATTCCAAAGAAATTGCCATTTACAAAGAAATTGTCTAAGGAAATTTCCAGATAAACTGCTGAGCGAATTGCTCAGAACAGTTGGTCAGCAAGTAAAGTAATCTTTATGAAGGATATTTTCACAGAAATTCCTGAATAAAACCTATGTAAAATTCACCTAAGAAATCCAGAATAGATTTGCCGAAAAATTGCAAAAAGGAATCGTCCAGGAAATTACTGGAGGAATTTCCAATAGAATTACTTGATAAATTTTAAAGATGCTTTTAATGAAGTTCCTGATGTTATTATCGAATCAATTCTCAGACGAATTACCAGAGAAGGTTACAAAGGATGTGTTGAAGACGTCTCCGAAGAAACTGCGAAAATAATTAAAAAAAAAACCCAAGATGTTCTATAAACTTTGAGAAATTGGCGATTCCCGAAGAAATTTAAAAAAGAGTTTAACTATGCCTATTAAATATGCCTATTTAATATCAATTAAAAAGGCTTTTGAATGTTTATTAAGTAACATTAATATGATCACAAGTTTAGTCCTGAGTAGTAGAATGTCCCAAAAATAATTTATATATTAGTCTACAGGGAGGCTCAGCAAACATGGTTGATAACACAGCGCAACATTTTTTTGTCTCAAGAGCAAATTTATAGGTCTCTGACAGATTTTGGGTCGCTGACAGATTTTGGGTCGCTGAATCCAAATCAGGGCTCAGATTTGCTCCAGCACGTCATAATTTTGAGCTATACTTCAATTTATAGGGCAAAATATTTCGTTTTACTAAATCAAATTTGATAGATTTAAGCAATTTATGTTGATAAGTAAACTTGCATGTAACTTTTGGTGAATCACTTGTATGGGAAATAACGTAACTAACAAAAATTGCTTAAAACTATCAAATTCGATTTTGTAAAACGAAAGATTTTGCAAGAATCGTTAATGTAATTGTTATTGATCAATTTACCTTTTGATTGCTTAAAAATAGTTCCATGCTTAATGGCTTGTAGTAAAAAAAAGCCCAAAATCGTATTTTTGCCCTAAAAATTGAGGTATAGCTCAAAATTGTGACATGTTGGATCAAATCTGAGCCCGGATTCGGATTCAGCGGCCCAAAATCCGTCGGAGACATATAAGTTTGCTCTTGAAACAGACCAATAGTTAATTTTTTTTTTCGATGTATAATTATTGGAAATTATCCGTATGGCATGACGGGAATTAACGCATATGACGAAGTAGATTTCTACTCTATTATCATTTAAATCACATGGTCGTTTAGTTCACCTGGAATCCCATATTTAAAATGTTCCGGAGTGGGTTTTAAGATCTCTATATGATATGCAGACATCTGCTTATACTGTTATGTATTCAAAGGACTGAACTCCAGGAGTTTGGATGATCTATAACATCCCAAAATATAAAATGTTATTCTGCATAGAAAAGGTGCTGGGTAGCTATTATGGATACGTTTACCACAAGTAGTGAAGAAAAATATACATCTCTAGATGGCTGGGAATAAACATTACTCTAAGATACTTCCAAAATCTATTGATAATCAGTATTCCCAACAAACCACGTTTTTTTGTGAGAAAATTAGCTTTACGGATATTGCGACATTTGCACCCATTTAGACTCGGCCGAAATTCATTATCATCACAGTCGAATTTCGCACACGACTTCGCAGCGTCTGGCATACACATGTTCGGTTGAGTTCATGACAGGGGCGTCGGATGCACAGCGGATAAACAAAATAAGTTTGATTAGTGTCAAATGCCAATGGGAAATGTTGAATCAGTGGACTCTCAAATTAGCACAGTAGTCTAAACATTAATGAGAAACCCAATATAGACTGATGACTTTAGCAACAGTAGACCGAATACATACTTTCCTAGAGCCTGAATATCTTAGGATCTTTCCTCCAGGACAATTTGGATAATTTTCAATACCAACTTAATAGCCATGTCAAAAACTGCGCAGAAAGTCTAGATCGTTTTGAATCTTGTCACATAGCACGCTTATAAGGTCTTTGTTCGCTTTCAGTAATACTAGTATTGCAAGATTTTCCAACTTGGGTGTAACATTCCGCGACGCCATAAACTCATTAGTCAACAACGTACAAATTTATACAAAATATTCTCATCGCACAAATCAGCTCCGAAGGCCAAGGCCTCCAATGCCTGCATACGATCGAATCGATCCGGCAAAACGCTCGGCACCGCCCAAATTTGGAGAAAATTATCTCGGCCCAATGATCTACCGACTACTGAGATCAATCATCATCGATGGCGACGGCTGTTTTCGACACCATGAGAGTCACGCTGCTGCGCTGCGCTCCATTCGCGTTGATTTATACGGAAAGATAGCCAGCCAATCTAGCACCGCCACATTCTTCTCCATTTGATTCGCGGTATATCTGCGCCTAATCAATCATCAAACCGCGAGCGCTGCTGCTGCAACGCAACGCAATCCAAAGCCGGATCGATGGAGTTCCCTCCGGTCACATCAAAAGTCCGGCAAGCGAACAACACTACAGCAACAACGTGACCCTGGAGACTCCTAAATCGTGAACTACACCATCAGCTCTGCTATTGGTTGGATGTGCCATATAGCTAGGTATGTAGTCGTAGTCAACAACGACGTCGTCGTCGCAGTTTTTCCGCATCTTTGGAATCGGTTGTCTCCGGTTGTATGCAGTTGAAAAAAGCAGCGATATCGATTGAATGGACTGCACACTGTGGGATCACCGTTTGAAAAAGTTGTCTGTTTCTGAGTTTCTCTGAGAAACACGGAGTAATCCTGAGTTAACACTTGTATTAAAGTCATCGAACAAGTCTTTTTCGCAACTTTATCTTTCTAAAACAATTACAAAAAAATGAAAGCGTGAATTGTTACGGCTTCAGTTTGATTTCCAGTTCCAAAATATTCAGACATGTTCTGTGGAGGAGTTGGCTAAAGCGCTGGACAATCGAGATGGAGTTGTAGGTTCGAATCCCAACGAAACGAAGTGTTTTTTTTTTTCAACAAATTTATTTCTCCATTTCTAAATTGAACAGATTGTGTCTCCCAATTCCAAATTTCACGTGCAAGTTTTGACCACATCTCGTCAAAACTATCCAGCTGTACAACGGTGTCGTCGCAGTCGCTTGTTTGTTCCGTGCCCCCATAGTGGAACACCGGAGCGATTTGTAAGGCTCCCTCCAATATGGGATGCCCAAATTGGGGAGAAATTTGCGCACTCGTCATAGTTCACACATCCAAATCGCATCGTCGTAGGTAGGTAGTATCGGCCGGCCGACCAGACCATGTTTACGATGTTGCGGTTTTAGCTGCCTATCGCCGCGCGATACGGTCTGTGTCGCCGCGATGGTTGGGGTCACCGAAAACGAACTGATGACGTGCTAGCAATTGCTTCATCGCAGTAGTAGTACAAATTCGTCGTCGTCAGTTTTGCTGGTTTGTCGGTTGGTTGGTAGCCGCAATCGATAACGGATCCCGATGCCGGACTGTTTGATTTAGGAAGGTTGTACACATGCGGCATGAACGACAATCGTACCCGTGGACAAACAAGTCCAGCAACTAAAATAGACATTTGGAATAGATGGCCAAAATGGATGAAAGCAGGTTGTTGTTTGCGGATCTGATGGTAGGTAAATTGTTAGGACATGATCCGGAGAACGTGGATGACGGCGGTCTAGGAAGGACGACAATGTTTCGCGTTTCGGTGGATGGATTGGTCAGCAGTATTTGATCATAAAATAGCTATAAAGGACGAAAAAATTTCGAACTGGGGTATCGTTCAGGGGAGAGACAGTGTAGAGAAAGATATGACAGATACATCGTAAATGATTGTTTGTCATGGGTCATGGGGCCTTTCAGCTAGATGGTGTTATTCATGGCTTAACCCTTTGGTGCCGGAGGGGTCATATATGACCCCAACATATAAACGGCTTATATTCTGGGATGTTCTAGGTGTTCCAAACCATCCTGTAGTGAAGTCCTTCAAATCTACAATAACATGTGTATTATCCATAAATAATAGCATTGATAAATCTACTGGGATTCGTGGAGCTCTTGAAATCTATAATACCATTTATAGACGCTATAGGGATTCCAGTTCAGCCAAACTACCTTGCAGTTCAGAACTTCAGGTCTACACTTGTAACAGTAGCCATATTTGTAATACTTAGTAACGTTGTATAATCAATCGCGGTTACTGTACCAATCTGAGGTATACTTGATATTATTATAAACCTTTGAGATATTTACACACTTAGTTTAGATTCACTTGTTCGGTTGTTCTATTTTCGGTAAAAGTTCGGATTACCGAAGTTCAGCACAGCTTTACCGAAGATAGGCTAATTTTTACCGAACGTTCAGTAAACATTACCGATGATTCAGTAGAGTTTACCGAACGTTCGATAATTTTTTGACGAACTTTGGTAATATGTTGCTGAACATTCTGTAATCTGAACTTTTACCGAAAATAGAACAGCTGAATACGGTACTTTATTAAGTGTGTAGGGTCGTCCAAACTGTCCTATAATGAAGTCCTTCAAATCAACAAGAATAACTTCATGCGTTTTCGCCATTAATGAGAGCATTGTACAATCTGCAGGGTTTCGTGAAGCTCTTGAAATTTAAAATGTCCTTTAGAAAGACTATAAAGATATTCCAGGTCAGCCAAACTACCTTGGAGTTCAGAACTTCAGGTATACACTCGTAAGAGTAGCCATATCTATTATATCGAGTAACATTGCACTATCTACCGCGGTAGCTGGACCAAACTGAAGTATACTAGGTATTAGTATAAACCTATGGGACATTCAGGGTCGTCCAAACTGTCCTATAATGAAGTTCTTCAAATCTACAATAATAATTTTATGTGATTTCGCCATAAACAAAAGGATTGCATAATCTGCTGGGAACTGTGAAACTCTTGAATTCTAAAATGTCATTTATAGATACTATAGGGATATTTTAGATAAGCCAAACTACCTTGGAGTTCAGAACTTCAGATCTACACTCGAAACAGTAGCCATATCTATTATATCGAGTAACGTTGCACTATCAACCACAGTTATAGGGGCAATCTGAAGGCTACTAGATATTATTATAAGCCTTTGGGACATTGTGGGTCATCCAAACTGTCCTATAATGAATCCTATAATGAAGTTTTTCAAATTTTCAATAATAATGTTATTATGTGTTTTCACCATAAATAATAGCATTGCACAATCTTCTGGGATCTGCTAAGCTCTTGAAATCTAAAATATCATTTATAAACACTTTTGGGATGTTCCAGATTAGCCAAACTACCTTAGAGTTCCGAAATTCAGGTCTACACTCGTAACGGCAGCCAAATCTGATGTACTCTGATGTACTGAGTAACGTTGCATAATCAACCGCTGTTACTGGACCAACATGAAGTATACTAGATATTATCATAAACCATTGGCACATTTAGGGTCGTCCAAACTGTCCTGAAGTTTATCTCTTGTCAGTAACAGTAGTTATTCTCACAATGAACCGTAACATAACGTACCCAACTGTAATCCCTAATCCCCCTGGCGTTTCATGAGCCATTCCAAGAAACTTTTGAGATATTCCAGATCGGCCAAACTATTCCGGAGACATTAGCTTCAGGTCTTCTCTTGTGATAATAACTTTTGTCACTACGAACCCTTAAAATGGCAGGACGGTCCAAAAATTTTCAAAAATCAAGATCTCAGTGGTTTTTCAAGCTTTTAAGCTCAAATTTTGCACACATCAAGGGGAATAGTTGTACTATAAGATGTATTGATGGACATCCCCCTGCACCCTCCCTTCTTTTGGTAGGGTGTCGAAATAAGTGGCTTTTTTCGATTTTTTCGGAAATGTTCCGTGAAATTGTTTAAATGCATGATTTTTGTCATAGATGTCTGAAACCCATGAACAAGACTTTTCCTTGCATTGCGGAACACCCTGATTAACAGCAGAGGTGAGCAACAAGCGTGGATTGAATGACGATTGAGGTAGGTTCTGTAGAGCTTGAAAGTCCTGACCTCCAGAACATTTCGCATACCTTACAATGTCATACAACTTCATAAAGATTTTCCCGTTGCATTACGGAGAAACCTGGGAGACTTCAGGATAACTTTACTATAACCGACAATTTCGGTTGTCGCTTCTTGTAAAGTTGTAGAGGATCATGAATATTGGAGGACAATAACTGCAAACGTAGATTGCATAGTGATTGTGGTAGATTCTGTGGACCTTGGAAGTTCTGAACTCCAGGACTATTTGCACACCATACAATGTCGTACAACCTCAGGAAGATTTTCATGTAACATTCCGGAAGCTCATGGATAACAATGACCGATAACCGCTAACGTATAGTGCATAGTGGTAGCGCTAGATTCAGTAGACTTTGAAAGTCCTGAACTCCAGGACATTTTGTGTACCTTACAATGTCGTAAAACCTCAGAAAGATACTCTGGTAACATTTCGGAGTACCATGGATAACAATGACCGATAATCACCAACGTAGATGGCATGGTGATTGCGGTAGATTCTGTAGACCTTGAAAGTCCTGAACTCCTGAATTCCAGCGTACCTTACAATGTCGTAAAACCTCAGAAAGATACTCTCGTAACATTTCGGAGTACCATGGATAACAATGACCGATAATCACCAACGTAGACGGCATGGTAATTGCAGTAGATTCTGTAGACCTTGAAAGTCCTGAACTTCAGGACATTTTGCAAAGCGTTGTTATCTATTTTTGGAACATTATGGGTCTTCCTTACTGCTATGGGGCTTAGTTGATAAAAACTGGTGATTTCGTATAAGATAGTAATTTTACACAACCAAACAGGATCCATGAACCTCTTAATTGTCAAGAGTCACTTCATGATCATTTTGTGATAATTTAGCTCATCTCAATCTTTCGTTGAGTGCGCAACTTCATATCTACACTTGCAATGCTAGCCTGCTACATTGAATAACATTTACTTATATTTTTCAATGATTTGTAGGCATTGATCAGCACCTTTGAAATATTTGAGGTTGTTCAAACTTTTGTGAAACTTATTTTTTGAATTCTGCATTCGTTGTAGTCATTGTTTGTGCTATAAAAAGTTACTTTATCAAGGTGTCAGTAGGTCGGCTCCAGAGGGGGGATTTTTTTTTACAAATCGTAGCTTTGTATAGAAAAAGAAGTTACCGTTACACCCGTAGACGTTAGGATCTAAGCCCAAGAACAGTTTGAATGAACTAGGATATCCCGGCTGATCTGATATCGTCTATTGTACTTTCAGAAGACTTACTGGACATGATAGATTACAAATCGTAACTTTGTATAATAAAAGAAATTACCGTTTCACCCGTACACTTTAGGATCATTCAACTCAAACTCAAGAATAGTTTGGATGACCTACGATATTCCGATTGATGTGATACTGTCTATTGAACTTTCAGAAGACTTACTGGACATGATAGAATACAAATCGTAAATTTGTATATTAATAAAAGAAACTACCGTTACACCCGTTGACTTTAGGGTCTAAACTCAAGAACAGTTTGGATGATCTAGGATATAATTTGTCTGATACCGTCTATTGTACATACAGGAGACTTACGTGACATGATAGAATACAAATCGTAGCTTTGTATAGTAAAAGAAGTTACCGTTTCACCCGTAGACTTTAGGATCTAAGGCTAAATTCAAGAACAGCTTGGATGACCTAAGGTATCCCGATTGATCTGATACTGTCTATTGTACTTTCAGAAGACTTACTGGATATGATAGTATACAAATCGTGGCATTGTATAATAAAAGAAGTTAACGTTACACCCGTAGACTTCAAGATCTAAATTCAGAAACAATTTGGATGACCTAGGATATCCCGACTGATCTGATACTGTCTATTGAAGTTTTAGAAGACTTACTGGACCTGATAGATTATAAATCTTAGCTTTGTATAATGAAAGACGTAACCGTTATACGCGTTGACTTCAGGATCTGAAATTAAGAACAGTTTGGATGACCTGGGATATTCCAACTGATCTGATACTGTTTATTGAACATTCAGAAGACCTACCGGACATGATAGATTACAAATCGTAGCTTTGTATAATGAAAGGAGTTACCGTTACACCCGTAGACTTTAAGGCTGTTACGCCCTTTTCACATGTTAGTCTAGAATGACATCAAAAACTGTTCGATTTGAGATATGATTTAGATATACTCGTACCACACCTGGGTAGTATGGGTTCTTCTGAAATTTCTCCTGAAATTCTCCAAGCATGTTCCTGAAATTCCTCTAGAAGCAGTATTGGCAAATTAAAATTTATGAAGCGTATCATACGAACACTCTCCGACACATATATCATCAATTTTCATCGCCGTACTCTTGAACTGCGGTCATATCGGCGGAATTTGAAACAGAACCCGATCCGATCCGCAGTCAAGCGATGAAACTTCATACTGTTAATTCTTTTCATCCATTAAATTGCGCGCGTTCGGTAACCTCCTTTTGCACAAGTACCTAACGAACCGTCTTGCCGCCACCAATCCAGTGAAGCGCTTCATTGGCTTCCTTCATCTTCGCAGCTGCCAGCTTCAACTCCTCGAATCATCACCACTTGGCAGGCGAGGCGAGGCGGGCGGTCCGGTTCATTCGATTCCGACCCCCTTTCTCCGCAATCACCTAGTGCCGGTCATCGCTACTTGGCACACTTCTAAGTCAACCGACCATCATCCATGTGTGTGCTCCATCCTGCTCCTCATTGCATCTGGTGGAGTTCGGTGCCTTACTGAACTCGCTCTCTCTCGGCTCGCTCGGACGGATTCAATCCATTAGCTATCTTCTATGCACATCCATGATGGCTTTTCCTAACCCTTGCCCCCATCATAGCAGCGCATTGAAGCTCCGTCGTCGCCGCCGTCATCGTCGTCGCTTTTCGCAAATTACGATTTACTGCTGCAATCTGACTCTGATCTCATCGCCCAAGAAGCGAGTGAGACTCGAGTTGGTCAGCTAGCTCAGTGCGAGGAGTGGGTGGACGGACACAGTGCACTGCACACAGAAGTAGAAGTATAGGACAGAGGTTCCCAAACTTTCTGGCGGGACGCACTCCCAAGTTATTTGGAACTATGTAGCAAGAATGGCGATTTTTATTAAGAGTGCTATTTGAGTGTTATTGAAATGTTTATTTAGGCTCCTTCACCTTCCATGAAAACTTCCTTACAAAATTGTTAAAAATGAAAATGTGAAATTAAAAAAATCCTTATCACATCAAGTTACTAAAAAGAACTGCTATGGACTTGAAAGTTCTGACAAAGTTCCGAGTAGCATCTTAAGCAACTTTCAAGCTGCTTAAGAAGCTAACAAGTTCCTGTGAAGTTCCAAAACGGCTCATTGTTAGTCTCTTAAACAGCCAAAAAGTTCCAGTCGGAACTTTATCCGAACTTCATGGAACTTGAAAGTGCATTTCATCATGGGAAGAGGAACTTTTGGTTACTTGGGCATGATCCAGTAGCTAATCATTGTCATAACATGACCTAACCCAAACTATTCACTTCTATCAACTTAACTGTCATAACTGTTTCGATTCACTCAATTAAACATTACAACAAAATCAAATTTCACTGCATTTTCGGTGGTTTGAAGAGGATTCAAGAGGAATTTCAGGTGTATTCTAGGAAAGTTCTAGGGAGATTTCAGTAGGCTTTCAGGGGGTTTTCAGGGTTCAGAAGGTGAAAATTTTCCAAAAATAACACCCTGAAACACTCCTTTAACACCTATGAAGCCCCATGAAATTCCAACGTAATTACTTGAAACGCTCCTTAAAGGTTCATGAAGCTCCCTGAAACTCCTCCGAAACCTTCCCAAAATACCACTGAAAATCCCTGAAATCCTTCTGGAACCTCCTGCAACCCTTTGGAACGCTACAGGAGCCTTTTTGAAGCTCCGTGATTCCTTTAAAAATGTCCCAGAAATAGCGTTGAGCAATTTTGAATCTATGTTCGCAATATCTATGTTTTTGTTCCGATTGAATCGATGTTAAAGTCCTACGAAATCGACCCAATCGATTTTTTATATTCGATTTTTCTTTCGATTCAAAAATCTTAAATTTCTTTTTTTTTAGAATGCGCTGTAGAATTTTACCATAAAAAATGTACATAAAATCGAGGGTCTATATAATCCAGGGTAAACTAAATCGAGGTATACCTGTATATCACAGGTTCCCTGGGAAATCCTACCCAGGAGTCTAAGTGAATTTTTCTTAGGATTCTGGAGGAATGCTTTTTATGGTCTAGAGAGTCCCTCTCAGGGTTCTAGAGCATCCTTCTCAGGATTCTACGTCAGTCCATCTCTGGGTTCCGAACATTTTTTTTAGAATCCCCTTTCAGGATTCTAGACAAAATTTTCCTAATAATGTGGAAGATCCCCTCTTAGGATCCCTCTCAGGGTTCTGGGGCAATCTCTTTCAGGATTCTAAAGGGATATCTTTCTATACTACAGGAGAATTTCTCTCCACCAAGGAGTTCTGGGGATATCCGTCTAAGCATTCTGGGAGAATTCCGAGGAGAAACATCTCTCCGGATTCTGAGGCAATCTATTACAGGATTCAGGGAGAACCCATCTCGGGAATCTGTGGAAATTTCTCACGATTCTGGAACAATTCCTCAAAAGATTCTGAGAAAATTCATTTCAGAAAACTGGAGTAATCTCTCCCAGGATTCTAGGGAAATCCCTAATAGAATTCATTTAGAATTCCTATTGGAAGAATCTTTCTCTCTTTTTTTTGGGATAAGGTTTGTCAGGATGATGGTGTGATAATTTTTAGCATTTTGAAGGAATTTCCCACAGAATTTTGGAGGAACCCTCAGTATTATGGAAAAGTCCCTTTAAAAATTCTGGAAGAATTTTTCTCAGCTGTATTATATATGAATACCTAAAAGAATTCTAGGGAACCTCTGGATTCTAAGGAAATTCATTTCAGGATTTTAGGGTATTCTCTATCAGGGTACCCTAACAAGGGTGAACTCCCTTTCAGAATTCTAAGAAATTATGGGATGATCTGAGTTGATTTCTCTGAGGATTCTGTAAGATCCTCACTTAGGATCCCACTCAAAATTCTGAGGAAATTTTTCTCAGCATTCACAGGAACTCCTCCTAGACTTCTAGGAGACTCATACATACGCAGCATTCTCAGAATTATGGCGAAATTCCTCTCAGAATTCTGGGGATTCTTGGACTTCATTTTTCAAGATTCTAGGGCATTTTCCCTCAGAGTTATTCTTTCAAGATTCTGGGAGAATTCTTCTTAGTAATCTGGGAAAATACTTGACATGATTATGGGAAGATTCTCTTGAGATTCTGGTGTAATAATTTAAAGTATTCTTGAGGAATCACTATCAGAGTTCTAATACAATCCGTTTCAGGAGTTAAGAAGAGTCCTTTCAAAGATTCTGGGGGGTGGGATGACTTTAAGGAATCTGAAGTATTTTTTTCTGTTTTATTTGGGAATACCTCTCAGAACTCCTGAGAATTCTTGTCAGGATACTGGAGAAGTTCATTCTAGAAGTATTTGTAATTCCTTCCAGGGAGAATCCTTATCAGATTTTTGAGAAAACCCCTCTTAGGTTTCTAGATATATTTCTCTCAAGAATCTGGAAGAACCCCTCTTATTATGCCTCTCAGGATTCTGGGGGAGTCAATCGTAGAATTCTGGGAAATACCTTTCGGTATTCTGGCAAAGTTATTCTCAGCATTTAAAATCAATCCATCCAGGATTTTGAAGGAATTCTGGGAGAATACTCAAAGTATCCTGAAGGAATTCTTCTTAGGATTCTGGGGGAATCCTATCTCCCAGAATGAATTCTGTGAGAGTATATCTCAGGTTTCTTTGGCAATCCCGTCCAGTATTTTGAGGGAACCTTTCTCAGGGTTCTTGTGTAATCCATCTTAGGGTTCTAAGCTACCCTTTTCAGGATTCTGGGTCATTTCTTTTAAGTTTCTTGAGGAATTCATCTTAGAATTTCGAAAATCTTTTTTTTTTGTGAGAATCTGTCTCAGTGTTCTAGATGAATTAATTTCAAGAATGTGAAAGAACCACTCTTGGAATTCCTCTCAGGATTCTGGGATGATCCCTCTTAGGATTCTGAAATATTTTGGGAGAATCCAGGGAAAGCTTCTCTTAGGATTTTGAGACAATCTATCACAGGATTCCGGTAGAATTCATCTCGGGGCTCTGTGACAATCCGTTCCATAAATATGGAGAAATCTCTCTCAGGATTCTAGGAAAATCTTCAATACATATTCAACACAATTTAGTACATAGTACAAGAGAATTCCTACCAAGATACCGGAAGAGTCTTGCTTTCTTTTCTACATAATGTCGCTCTGGATTCTGATGTAATCATTTTCGGCATTCTGAAGAAATATCTGTCATAATTCTAGCAGAACTTCTTTCAGAATTCTGGAGGAGTCTTTTTAAAGATCCTGGGGGATCCTGTTCTCTCAGCAGTCTGCGGAAATTTATTTCAGTACTATATTGGAATATTTCTCAGAGTTCTGTGGAATCTCAGGATTTTAGGATTTTTCTTTCGATTCAAAAATATAAAATTTGTTTTTTTAGAATGCACTGTCTCAACGTTATTTCCATTATCGAATCAGAGTCGCGAAATGTTCGATGTGCAATTTCAAATTGTGATATTAAATTTATTGATACAAATAAAACATATCATGAACTTGAACTACATGCAGTAAACAAATCATTTCATAGTTTTGTAATATTTCATAAGGGCCTGTCCATAGACTACGTAGACTCGTAGGGGGGGGGGGGGGGCAAAGTCTACGCTTCATACAAAGGAAGGAGGGAGGGGGGGGTCTGAGATAACCGAAAAAAAAGTCTACGTAGTTTATGGACAGCGCCTAATATCGAATCGATGTGAAACTTCAATTCAAAACATTCGATCAAATCAGTGAATCGATTCTGCTGATCCGATTCGAATCGATTCACAAAAATCTAAGTCTCAGCCAGATTTGCCCAATGCTACTGACCCCCCTTAAACTCCTCTGAAACCCCTATGAAATATCCTGAATTTCATTGACCCCTGAAATCCCTATGGGATACCTAACACCCCAAGATACTCACCCGGAGCCCTTTCAAAATGCATGGGACCCCATATGTGACATTTTTTGGACCTCTTTGATTTCTAGACCCTCTTCCTCTGATTTGTAGCACTTTTTGTTTGAAAACCGACCATTTTCGATATGGATCGTAACGCTACTCTTGACTTAGAGAGGTGAGTCCCCTATTTGGAAATTTGTGTACGATGTCTGCCATTGAGAAAGACGCATTGAAAGCAGTTAATTTCTAAAAGATCGACTTTTGGAGTGAACCGTTTAACAATTAGCGAAAATAAGTCAACGTTATGAAAACGTCATGGACGCCATGATCTCGGAGGAATAATGGAGAACTGGAAGCAATTATGAGATTGTGATTGAAAGATCGCTCTTTCCCTAACGACTAGAACGATCACTTACATAATGCAATGGACAACACAGGAAACATGTATTGAAATTATCGAAAAACAATCAGTTTAATAGACGCACTGAATTCTGTTTTTATCTTTTCAACTCTAACCTGAAATCTATTATGCTGTACGACAGTGAAACCGCAATGAAACAACGCAAATAGAAAGCATGACTAGAGACTAGACTAGAGAAGATAATCAGTCATGAAATCATTATCTTAAATCATGATTTCATGATTTGAGCTACTTTCATGCTTCAGAGCAACTATTTTCATTCATTCTGCATGCTTGTGTTTTTGCCGTGCGTCGTCTTTCTCAGCGCGGTTAAGAAGTGATTTTTTCGTAGAAATTCGATCGTACGATTACAATCGCTGGTTGGGGCATCCTATGTTCGAGCCGTCGGTGGCATATTCGCGAAAGAAGAAAAGTGATTGAGTGTTTCTCGGAGCAATCCCTGGAAGAACTCTTGGGTGAATCCTTGAAGGAATTCATAAAGCAATTCCTGAAGGAAATACCTAGAGGAACTCCTGGGGGAATACCAGGAGGAATTCCTGGATAAATTCTTGTAGGAATTACTGAAAGAATACCTAGATGAATCCCTAAATGAATCCCTGAAGGAATTCCTAGAGGAATCCTAGAAAAAAATTAAGAAATCTCTTGAGGAATTCTAGGGAAAACTCCTAGAGAAATTCCTGAAGGAATTTCTGAAGGAATTCCTGTAGTCATCCCCTAAGGAATTCTTGGAGAAATCCCTAGGGGTAGTCCTGGTGGAATCTCTGGAGGAAATCCTGGGACAGTGCATGGATTTTTATTTTATTTTATGTTTTTCATGGTGTATGCTGTGATTTAAGCGAATTCTTTACATAGAGAATCCCTAAAAACTTCTGGACAGATTTTTACCGCGTCCCTAGAGGAATTCCAAGAGCAGCCCCTGGACGAATTCCTGGAGAAATTGATTGAAAAATTCTGGGAAGAATCTCTGGCGAAACCTAGATAATTTTCTGGATGAATCATTGTAGAAATTCTTGGATGAGTTCCTGGAGCAATCCCTGGAAGAACTCATCCCGAGTAGAGGAAAAGAGCTCAATAATAGCATATTTTGATATGGAGATCAAAAAGTGATATGGGTTTGTTTGACATAAGAGATAAAAGATCTAAAAATAAAATCAAAAATTTACTCCTGGAACATCATCATCAAATCATATTTAGATTTTGTAAGATCTAACCAATAGCAGCGAGCTATTCGTATGATCTTGAAATAGCAAATTTTGATATTGTTCAGATGTTCCAGGAACATTTTTCAGATATTATTTTCAGATCTTTTATCTCTTATATCAATCAAACCAATATCATGTTTTGATCGTCAGTATTTTACCTCTACCCGGGATGGAGGAATCCCTGGATGCATTCCTGGAGGAAATCCTGGAGAATATCTAGAGGCATTTTGAGAACAATCCCTCGAAGAATTTCCGTAGAAATCCTTAGAGACCTGGAAAAATCCCTGGAGGAAATCCAGGACTATTTGCTGAAGGCATTCCAGCAGAAATTTCTGCAAAGCATTTTCTGAAAGACTCTCGAGGAATCCGTCGATGAACGTTTGGACTAATTATTGGCAGAATCTCCGAAGGAATTCCTGGATGAACCACTGGAGAAATCCGTGAAGGAATTCTTGGAAGAAACCCTGGAAGTATTTGTGGATGAATTCCAGGAGCAATCTCTAGAGGGATTTTGGGAGGAATTCAGCAAGAAAATTCAGAAGAAATTTTCTTAATAATTCCTTGAGAAATTTCTGAGAGAATTCCTGGAGGAATCCTGGAGGAATTTCTCGAGGAATTGTTTTAGGAATTTCTGGAGGGATCCCTGTGGAAATCCCTGGAAAAGTTCGTGAAGAAATCCCTGGAGGAACCTCTGGAGGTATTCCTGGAGAAATGCCTGGTGGAATGGAGAAATTGGTTGAGGAATCCCTAGAGAAGGAATCCCAGGTAAAATCCCTGGGGGAATCTCTAGAGCAATCCCTGGAGAAATCCCTAAAAGAGAAATTCAAGGATAAATTCCTGAAGAAATATTTGGAAAAAAATCCTGGAAAAATTTCTGAAGGAGTCCCTGGAGGATTCCTGGAGAAACTCCTAGAGGAATTACTCTAGGAATTTCTGAAAGAATTCCGGAAGACTCTTTAGATCTATTACTGGAGAAATACTTGGAAGTTCCTGAAGAAATTCCTGGGCCAATTCCTGGAGGAATACTTGGGAGGAATTCCTCGAGGAGTCCCTGGAGAAATTCCTGGTTAAAATCCTAGAGGAATGCCTGGAGTAATTCCAGGCAGGAGTAGGTTCCTGTACGAATTCCTTGAGGAATCTCTGGAGGAATTCTTGAAGGAATCCCTAGAGGAATTCCTAAAAGAGTTCCGGTATCAATACCGAGGGGAGTTCCAGGAAGAGTTCTGAAGGAATTCTTCAAAGATTTCATGGAAAAATTTCTGAAGGAATTTCTAGATCAAATATTGGTGGAATTTCTGGACGAGTTCCTGGAGCAATTCCTAGATGAATCACTGGAAGAATTCCTGGAGGAAATCCCAGATGAATCCCTGAAAGAATTCCTGGAGGAGCTCTCAGATGGAACCCTGGAAGAATTCCTGGAGGAATCCCTATGGAATTCGCTGGAAAAATACATGAAGATCCTGAAGGAGTCTTTGGAGGTGTTCCTGGAGAAATTCCTGAAGAAATGCATCAAGCAATTCCTGGAGGAATGGAGAAATTTATTTAGGAATCTCTAGATGAGGATGAATCCCTAGAGGAGGAATCCCAGGCGAAGTCCCTAGGGAAATCTCTTGAGCAATCCCTGGAGGAATTCGTGGGGCAATCTCAGGAGGAGAAATTCAATGATAAATTCCTGGAAAAAATCCTGGAAGAATTTCCGAAGGAGTCCCTGGAGAAATACCTGGATGAATTTTTGAACGAATCCCTGGATAATTTCCAGAAGAAATATCTGGAGGAATTTCTGAAAGAATCCCTGGAGGAATCTCTGAATCAATTCCTGGAGCAATATTTGGAAGAGTTTCTGAAGAAATAATTTTAGGAATTCCTGGGAAAAATACTAGAGAAAATCCTGGAGCAATTCCTGTATGAATTCCTAAAGAAATCTCTGAAAAAATACTTGAAGGAATCCCTGGACGGATTCCTTTATGAGTTCCTAGATTAACATAATTATGAAGAAATTTCTTAAAGATTTCCTGGAGGAGTTCCTGGAGAAATTTCTGAAGGAATTCCTGGATCAATTGCTGGAGGACTTTCTGAAGAAATTCCTTGAGTAATTCCTGCAGGAATTCTTTAAGAAATTCTTGGAGGAGTTCCTGGAGTAATTCCGAGATGAATCCCTGGACGAATTCCTGAAGGAATTCCCAGATAAAACCCTGGAAGAATTCCTGGAAATCCCTGGTGGAATATCTGGAAATATCCCTTGAGGAATTCCTGGATGAAACACAGGAAGAATTCCTGAATAAATTGGAGGAGAAATTCCTGAGGAAATCTCAAGAGAAGTTTCTAAAGTAATCCCAGGAGAAATTTCTGCAGAAATCCCTGCAGATGGAGTTCTGGGAAAAATCCTGAAGTTATCTTAAGGAGAATTCGTGGAATAACTTCGGGAAAAAATCCCTGTAGCAGTTCCTGAAGGAATCCCTTGAGGAATTTCTGAAGAAACCCCTGGAGGAATCCCAGAGGCAATCCCAAGGGTATTCCTAAAGGAATCTCTAAGCAGTTCCTGGAGAAAGTCTTGTATTAATCCTGGAAGCGTTCCTGAAAGAATTCCAGTAGAAGTTCCTGAAGTAATTCCAAGAAGAGTTTCTGGCGGAACCATTGGATGAATTTTTGAAATAATGTGCCTGAAAGAATCACAGAAATAATGCCCGATTAATCTTCTAGGAATTCTTGACGGAATACCTGGAAGAATTCCTGAAAACCCCAATGAGGAATTCCGGAAGCAATCCCATGAAGAATTCCAGGAGAGCTGTCATGTTGAATTCCTGGAAGAATTTGTGTAGGAATCCATGTCTGCAGTAAAGACGAAAATTCATCCAACAAACTCAAAGAAACATTGTAAAATCACAACGTAAGATTGTCAACCCCTGCTGGGATCGATATCCCAACAAATGAGCCAGCAAAGAGTGTGTACAGACAGAGCTCGCTCGCTCGAGCAGAGAGTGAAATA
The DNA here is from genome assembly GCF_035046485.1 of Aedes albopictus. Lineage (NCBI taxonomy): Eukaryota > Metazoa > Arthropoda > Insecta > Diptera > Culicidae > Aedes > Aedes albopictus. The sequence goes on along the minus strand of NC_085136.1, from coordinate 294,843,218 downwards.
GAAAACCCACCCAAGTAAGCAAGCTGCTGTGGCAGGCAGCAGACAGAGGTGAATGAAATCGTTTATAGTCTAATTGACTCCGTATTTGCTAATGAAAAGCAGCCGCCCGGTTCGGACCGCGTTGTCCATCCATCGGGTGCTGCTCCGCCCGGTCCCGTTCCTTCCCGATCCGACCTTCTCCGGAATGGCTAAACTCAGTTCGCTTGTGCTGTCGTGTAACCCTTTCCGCAGGATTACCACACCGTAAGCTAGTAGGTAATGCATGAGTGAACGAGGCGAGGGAAGGCAGCAGCAGCAGTCAGTGCACTCATGTGACAAATGGTAAAACCGGAAATGTGCTCCAACGACCAGTTCGGTTTGTTTAGTACAGTGGTGCTCAGGTTGATGTATACCGCGGGCCAAATTGAGATTATGCGTCTGAGCCGCGGGCCGCAGGATAAAATTTATCTTGGAAGTGTTCTAACTTTATCACAATTTAATTATAGGAAAATCATAGATTTTAGAATAATTTCGACAAGTGTCTCTTGCACTTCAATTCTTTCAAAGATCTCAGTTTGACCATTGAAGACATATTGAGAATCGGGAATTCCATCCAATTGTGATTCATTTGTAGTAGCGAATCATTTATTGCTACTTATGGCTTATGGTGTGTAGATTCCATTTTCAAAATTTAGCATCAATCTATAGAAGAAACTGACTGTAGCATGGTGGAAGTTTTGTATGACAAACATAATATTTGCTTAAAGTTATTGCTCACTACTAATTGTGTGAACTTTTAGCCAAACAAAAGATTTTGTAGAGAGTATTGAAACTACTTTTCAAAAGAAATGAGACTTGGACTTGTTTTCAATTTTAGCTCCATATGACCAAATATTTTAAAATAATGATTAATTTTACAGTTAGGATTTACATGAACTAATAGTTATTTATGTAACGAGTTGCAAAAAGTTGATTTTTTCAGCACGAGTCGTACATTTATCCAACGAGGCTTGCCGAGTTGGATAAATACGAAGAGTGCTGAAAAAATTGAATTTTGCAACGAGTTCCATACAAAATTTTATGCAATGATTTTTTTCATAATGCAACTCATTTGAGTTGTATAATGTTCATAATGCAACTCAAATGAGTTGCATTATGAACATTATTCAACTATTTTTTATTATGCAACTCATTTCAGTTGCATAATGAACCAGTTCGGAAAAATTGCCCATTATGATACTAAAATGAATTAGATAATAGTTATTTATGTAACGAGTTGCAAAAAGTTGATTTTTTCAGCACGAGTCGTACATTTATCCAACGAGGCTTGCCGAGTTGGATAAATACGAAGAGTGCTGAAAAAATCGAGTTTTGCAACGAGTTCCATACAAAGTTTTATGCAATGATTTTTTCATAATGCAACCCATTTGAGTTGCATAATGTTCATAATGCAACTCAAATGAGTTGCATTATGAACATTATACAACTATTATTCATTATGCAACTCATTTCAGTTGCATAATGAACCAGTTCGAAAAAATTGGCCATTATAATACCAAAATGAGTTATATAAAATAGGAATTACGATACTGAATTGCATAAAATATAAATTATGATACTGAATTGCATAAAATAACTTTCAACACAACTTTTCAATCATGAAAATCTATTACAGGTATTGATGTTGACATTTAAATCATTTCATCATAAATGACAGATAGATATTTTTTTTGCATAACATTGAGCATTAAAATAATGCGTCATTTTGAACGATCAGTACCTTTTTTCAAAAGTACTCTGTGGGCCGCATGCGGCCCGCGGGCCGCAGTTTGAGCACCACTGGTTTAGTATATGGAGTGTTGTCGTTGCAATCGAAGCGAGGTTGCTGCAACCTGCTGCAGCAGCAGTAGTAGAAGTAGGTACGTACCCGCAAACACCAGAAATGGGTAATGAACGGATTGAGTGAGGAGCGCGGTTGGATGGAGCCCCGGTGTGAGGGTGTGTTGCTTACGATAAATTAGTCTCCCGGGAGCACAAGCAAAAATGTAACATGTAGCAGCGAGCTATGAAATTTCACTCCTAATTCAGATCAGGGCCCAGGGCAAGTTTTTCCTTTCGAGATTTGTTGTGCTTGATTTAGATAGTGATTTACAAAGTGTGACAGTTGTGACAGTTTTGTCTGCTTTTATGGAAAGCCTTGTGAAACCAGAACTTACTGTCAGCTTCCGTGAATTGAAGCAAGAGCTAGTGAGTAGTTTATCAGATTAGCGTCACTTACATCATCATATGAAAACGTCAGCTGTATCATGCGTTTATCTGAAACTTATGTGCACCATTTGCCAAACTACTCGGTAAGAGTGAACTAAATTTCATTCGTATCTACAGATTCCACTAGTAGACATTCTTTAGACTACCAGTGTTCTGGACACATCTAGTAACTTTGCTATGTTTCAAGAATTCTCTTCTTGGCATAATATTCTACCCATCATAATAAGAAAACAACATTTATCAAAAAAAAATACAACCGTATAGTATGTAAATCGTAACGCATTATTCGTAAATTACAAGATCAGTTCCAATAAGCATAATCAATCTAACCGTGTTGTTTAATGTTTTTAATAAAGCCCTCCATCCTAAGCTGGCAAATTGATTAATGCACTACCAGGGGCGCTATTAAATTAAAACGGCAACTTCCATCGATAACGGCTGCTACACAGGCAGTTGCACAGTGTCTCACGTGCATCTCACCTGCACTGCTGCTGGCTGCGGTCGTAAACCTAGTTTCCAAATGAGAGATATACCTAGACCCATGCGACTCGCACCATCTACACACAGCCATGCAGCAGCAGCAACGGCAGCCCGGAGATGTAATTATTTATTTTATTATGATTTTTTATGATTGTAATTCCATAAATCAGTCCCCGTCCCCTGTCTGGAGGTGGCGGCGGCCGCGGCCTAGCTGCGCAAAAAGCTTCCACAGTAGGTTGATGTACTTGATTTGAAATGGTAAAAAGGACTTAAAATCTGTGCACTGTGCAATTGCAGCTACAGCGACAACTCGGCACAGCCAGTTTGCCCATAATTCACCGTACGTGGCTGACTGCCACCATCGCAACGCACTTCTCTTTTGGATAAGTTGCTCAGCATTAGGCTCAGTTCAAGAGTCCCGTGAAGGGAAGTGCACAGTGGTTCGAGGTGCAAGCGATTCTGAACTAATATGCCGACTAGAAAACTGTAACGAAAATATAAGATAATTAAAACAAATCGTGATATTTTTAACTCATTGTGATATAATCACGTTAAACATACTTGGTGTTTTTTAAATACTATAACTCAATCATATCATATTATGTTATAAAAGTTAATTTTGTTTCTGCGATATTTAGCAAACAATGTTGAAAAATGTACCAAGTTTTGATAGAAATTACTTGATAGATATTAGTTATATTAAAGCTTATACGATTCATATAACATCTTGTTATAATTTTGATTTAATCATTACAAAATAAGTTATTACAGTAAAGTTTTTTTTACGCGGTTTTCATTTACGCGGCCGCGTAAACTCCATACAAAAAAATTTCATCGTCTTATTTTTGCATGATTCGTCGAGAAATGGTGACTTTTTTTACGCGGTTTTTTAGATTTTGAACTGAGTTTTTTTTACGCGGTACGTATCCCCCGCGTAAAAAAAACCTGACTGTATCTTGATTAGACCAATGTATTTTGTGTTATAATTTTAGTTATTTTAACATCATCCTGCATCTAGTTTATAACATAAATAGTTATAGAAAAATATTACAACATCATAATACAATATGATGCAAACTTGATATAATTTGCTAGTCGGGATGCTTGCCTGTGACTTCAAGCGCATGCCGAGTGTATTCACTCGAAATGATTTTTGTTTCGATTCTCGCGACTATTTTTCTTGGTGTAAAATTTATTTTCGCCTTCATCTTTTTCACAGGAGTGTAATCTTCACTACAACGATCGATTATGAACAAGTTGATGTCGTCGAGAAGCCCAGATCTTCCTCTTTTTTGTATGACTTGGGTGCAGCAACATTGGCAATACGTATGTCGAATTTTCACGGCTTAAAATTCGAAGAAAACTAATTTAACAATTCAGAAGTTGAGGAAATGTTTGGTGGTGGTGTAGCTTCGGCAGCAAGATGAATTTTACCCGGAGCCCTTCAGAAGGCCGGCTCCAGAAGCACGTTATCCTCCATTTGGGATATTTGTGCCATCTATATTTCAATATGGCGAACTGTATGATCTAAACAAACAAAACTTTGTAGGTGATTCAATAAACAGATTAAATAACTACGTAAGCCATTAGAAGCATCTAAGAGGATTCCGAAGGAATATCAGAAGCAACTGCAGAAATTCCAGAAGAAGTTCCGGGGGGGTATGCCGGAAATATTTACTGGACGAAGAAATCCAGCAGGATATCCTAGTGGAATCACAGAAAGAACTACAAGAGAAATTTACGAAGAAGTTCTTGGAGGAAACCTGAAGTAATTTGCTGGAGGAATCTCGGATAGAGTTCCTGGAGGAATCTGGAAGGAATCTCAAAGAAATTTCTTAAGAAATTTCGGAAAGAATTTCCGAAGCCAACAGAGAAAGAACATTTGAAGGAGTCCCGGAAGAAATCCCATATGAAAAACTTTGAGGGACCCCTGAAGGAGTCTTGGTATATTCTCAGAAGAAAACCCTGAGGGAATCTCAGAAGGAACTGTGGGAACCAGTAAAATAACTTCTGGAGAAATCCAAGAAGTTCCTAAAGGAATTCTTGAAGGAATTCTATTATTTTTTTATTCCCTATTAAAATGATTTGCCTCCGTAGGGGAGGTCATTACTAATAAATCCAGGAAGAAGATCTTGCAAGAGCTCCACGAGAATGCCTGCATGAATGCCAGAAAAAAAACTTGGATAAATCCCAGAAGGGCTTCCTACAGAAACAGCTATCTGAACATCTCTTACATTCTTTTCGAAATTCCTTTTCTTCAAACTCATCTTTACTCCCACCATCGGAATCTTGCCAGATTTCAACCAATAGTTGCCCCACAGTTGCTGTAGCTTTTAATTTAAATAATCAATTTAACAATTTAATGTTCCTCTAATCCACTCTTTTTAAAAGTGCAATTCTGCCATTCTGCGTCAGGAACTTGATCTTTAGGTTGGAACATTTCCTCATTTTTTAGTTTATGATATTCTATTAAATAACGAGGCACTATTTTGAATATCAGTTTCGTACACATTTAGAGGAAACATATCTTAATTCTGATTTTTTCTCCTGGTAAAAAAAGGGTTTTCTTTTTTCCGAAAACCATTTTTATTTGGTCATTTTATTTAAAAATGCTTCATGAGAATCATGAAGGCGGCAATCTAACAATGGCTCAGCATGTCCAGGTTCTTTACAGAACTGGCTAGCTGGTGTACCCATGTCTTCTGATGTTTGATGTACGCCATCTCAATACATACAATCAGGTTTTTTTACGCGGGGGATACGCACCGCCTTAAAAAAAAATCAGTTCAAAATTTAAAAAAAAAAAAACGCGTAAAAAAAGTCTCACCATTTCTCGACGAATCATGAAAAAATAAGGCGATGATTTTTTTTTTTGTATGGAGTTTTCATTTACGCGGCCGCGTAAATGAAAACCGCGTAAAAAAAAGACCTGACTGTATTACGAAAGCAGTCCCGTGTCGTCCTTTCTTAGGGTTTCGATATCAACTGCAAAACGCAAAATGCCTCATCAAACGGATTTCAGTAAAGATATTTTTCTTGTTCGGTGGAGTTCGTTTTGGCGAAGACGTCCGAAATGACACCGGAATGAATGGTTTTGGAGCTGATAATACATATTTATAGCGGAAATTGCTTTCACGAATCCATTTACTTGCGTATGCACCTTGCCTTCGCACAAAACACGTAGTCAACTCAGTTGCTCCAAGTCCAAAACAACAAGGCCACGAAACGTCAGCTTTTCATGGGTGGTTTGATTTAATTGAACATGTCTTGTATTCCACAGGAATTCTAACCGAGATTCCACCAAGAAATTTGTCAAGGAGTTTCTTGTTGGATTCCTAGGGAGTTCTAGATGAAAATCTTCCAGGGGTTTAGTTATGGATTTTTTCGGAATCTTCATTTGAGATTTCTCTAGAAACTCCTGTTATAGGTAAACCAAAAGAAACTTGCTAGAGTATTTCCACAAAAAAATCCTGTGGGAACATCATGACGAATGCAATAAATAAAATCTGCAGGAGGAATTCCTCAATATACTTTCCAATAAACTCTTGAAGGATGTCCATTAGAAACATCTGAAAGAATTCCAGAATTAACATCTGGGGAAATTCCAGAAGGATCTGCAGGAATTCTGAACGGAACTCTTAGAGGAACCCAAAAAACAAGAGTTTCTAGATGAACCTTGGAAAGAGTTGCTGAAGAAATCCCGGAAGCAATTCCTGAAAGAATTCCAGAAGAACTTCCCGGAACAATCCCGGCAAGAGTTCCCAAAGGAATCACGGAAGAAGTTCCCGAGGGAATCCACGAAGGAGTTCCTGAAGAAATTCAAGAAGCAATCCCAGAAGAAGCTACTGAAAAAATCCCGGAAGGAGCCCCTAGAAGAAACCCGGAGAAGTTTTTGGAGGAATACTGAAAGAAGTTTGTGTAAGATTCCTGGAAGGATCTCAGAATGAATTCCACGAGAAAACCCAGAAGGAACTCCGGGTGGAATCTCGAATGAAATTCCTGCAAGAAATCCCGGACGGAATTGTGGAAGGAGTTTCTGTAGGAATCTTAGAAGGAATTCCTGAAGCAATCCCCGAGAGAGCTCTTGGAGGAATTCCGGAAAATCCCGAGTGAAAATGCTGGAATCCACAGGCATATTTTCTGTAAGACAAAAAACGGGTGGAATTCCTGAAGGATTCCGGGAACTCCTCGAGATATCCCATGAAGTCCCAGAATGAACCTCCGAAGGAATCCTGAAAGGAGTTTCTGGAGGAACCTTTAAAGAATCTCAGAAAGAGTCCTAGACGAACTTCTGAAGGAACTCCGAAAAAAAAAAACAATCGTAGATGGATAATTTTCGTAGGAATCTCAGGAAAAATGGCTGGGGTAATCCTAGAAGGAATTCCTTTAGGAATCTCGTAATTAATTTCTGAAAGATTTTTGAATTTCGAAGGGAATTTAGGAACTTTTGAAGTAATCTCAGAAGGTATTTATTAATAAATTCCAGAAAAATTTTCTCGAAGAATCTCGGAAAAGCTGCCTGGAGGAATCCTGGCAAGAGCTCATGTAGGAATCCAAGACGGAACTTCTTTAGGGATCTCAGAAGAAACTCCTGGAAGAATCCCAGATGAAACTTCCAAAAGAATCCTAAAAAAATCCAGAAAAATCTCATCAAGAGCTTCCTGGAAACGTCACAAGAAACTCCTGGAGGAGTCCTGGAACAAATTTGTAGAAAAATCTCAAAATTTCTTGGAGTAATCTTGGATAGAATTTCTACGGATTCCCAGAAGGACCTCCTGCAGGGGTGCCACCACCGTGCCATCAACAAATCATAAATCAGTACACTTTCCCACGCACACGAACCCCGCATGCAAAATTAAATCACCAATGAACAAGCTGACGAAATTTTCCTATGTCCGAATCGTGATCAACAAGGCCAGGTCTGGATAATAAAATGCAAGCCTTGTGCCAATGAGCGCCACTGGGAATTCCAATCTAGGTAAAGTTAGGTATTTCAGAGGCGTTACGCGGTTTGTCGCTGTAACTAACGAGCATTCAACAGTTCCTGCTTCCACGAAACGAAGATACAAAACGGTTGTCATACCGTCAGTAAGCGACTCCGGATAATCGAGTCCGATCTGCAATTGTATCTCTGTATTTTCTGCTGCTGACGTTTAAAGGCGATAGCAGCGTGGAACTTGGAGACATTCGATAACCGGAAAAAGCATTGACCACGTCTGCCACTTTTAGAATTAGGGTATGTGTGCCATCAGTAATCTCATGCTCCCATTTTCATCCTATTCGAAAACAAGCGATTACGGCACCGATTGACTCCGTTCTTTTTGTTTTCATGGGTGCTCACTTCTAACAAAAAATAAAAAAATAAAAAACAAAACAAACAGCGCTTCAATCCTTTGTTTTTCGTGGGATGAAAATGGGAGCCACATGCTTAATAAGGGAATCAATACCCTACTCCCGATTCACGGCCTGATACGCGACGTTCACCAGATTTCCTGTAGCAGTACCTTTAAGAACATTAGATAGTGAGCGATTAAGCCCAGTGGATCATAGATAATCCCCAGGATGTGAAGAACTTTTCGCTTTGTGGGGTAGCATTCGCTCCAGTAGTTCTTCTTCTTCTCTGTGGCTCGACGTTCGCATTGGAACTTGGCCTGCCTCTCTTCAACTTAGTGTTCTTATAGCATTACCACAGTTATTAATTGAAGGGCTTTCTTTGCATGCCATTGCATGAATTTGTACATTGTGTGGCAAGTACAACGATACACTATGCCCAGGGAGCCGAGAAAAGTTTCACGGCTGGAACGGGAATCGAACCCGCCGTCTCCGAATTGGCGATCCATAGCTTTAATTACTAGGCTAACTGGAGACCCAGTAGTCCGTAGTCTTCTCCAAGACGGAGTTCCGAACCTGGCCTTAGAAGTAGCTATTGCAGAGATGTTCAGATCTGCTATGCAGAAATGCCTGGACGAGGAAGTTTTCCCAGAAGTTTGGAAGCGGCAGAGCCAAAGACGGGGAAACCACCCAAAGGCCCGTCGACATATAGACCAATATGCATCATCTCAATAGAATGTTGAGACACACCGAGGAGTAAATGAACTCTCGAGCAACCAGTCCGATTTCCCGAAGGGGTGATCGACCGTAGACGCTATTCTGTCGGTTAGAAAACCGCCGAGATAGCGCTACTGTGCAGTAGTGACTATGGATGTAGCGAACGCGTTTAATAAAGAAAGTTGGCTGGCTATTGCCGATGCACTCCTATATCTGAAAATGTCCGGGTACCTGTACAAGATTCTCGGAAGCTACTTCCAAAATCGAGTACTAGTTTACGACACGGAGGGGGTCGGGAGTGCGTTCACATAACCTCAGGAGTCCCGCAAGGCTCCATCCTGGGTCCGGTGTTAGGCGCTGTCCGTCCATAAACTACGCAGACTCATTTTTGGTCATTTCACACATTTGCAGTGTAGTAATAACGGGGTAAATCCAAGTATATTCATTCCCGTAGTATACACCGGCGAAGAGAACGATTCAGAGAGCCACAACACTGCTGAACCATTGTTTCTCACTCTCAGTGATAAATTCGATTGCTCATGCTTCCAGTTGCTTCTGAAGCATGTTAGCCAATAAAGGCATACAGCTACCGCTCTGGGTTGAAAAGCGCCAAATTTGGCTTCGTTTTGAGAAAAAAAGCTTAATTTTTAAAGCACTGGTCTCAAGTACTTGTCAAAAAATAATTATAAATTATAAATGCGATTATAATCGCAGAAATTTTGCATGATTTACTTAATCCTCGAGCAATCGTGTCTTCTGCCAAAATTTTCCTCCAAGTAGCAGAAACCCTGGATGAGTACCGGAGAATCCCATGCATTTGAATCCTAATAATTACTATCCACCAAATCTAACCTTCTGAACCACTGCGCAACCCAGCAGCTTCAACAGGTTTCCGCGGTGCTGCTGTGGCGGTCGGTGGCATCCAGCGGCAGTTCTTCCATTCGCGCAAATATCGCGTGCCAGCTAGAGTGATTTATTCCGAATAGGCACCTTGAACGGGCATCATCCCACCACACCGTTGGCCGTCGTCGTCGTGATTCGATCCGACCGGCCGCGTCAATCGCCGCCGGGTGCAACAGGGGCCACGCCTAGTTGCGAAGCAATAGAACGGAACTAGCTACGCATATACCTATAGTCCCATACAAAGCCCCGATGGACCATGGACGATCAACTAGGCAGGTCGGTACGCGATGGGAGTGGGTCAGCGACGACGGCCTATGAACACACGCAGAGCAGGCAGGAGGCAAGCGAGATATCATGTCTTTTACATTGACAAAACGAAAGCATTTTGCGCATGTAACCGTGAATTGGGGATGAATAGAACAGTTTCATGAGCATCTGGGGAAGTTCTACCACCAAACGAACTTTTTCAAAACAAATTGGCGTCACGTCACCAATGAAACAAACCCTACTTCTCAGCTCAAGGAAATTTACATTACGAAAAGTCCCTTGACCAACCCGGAATCGAACCCGTCACTTTCAGTATGATCATGCTGAATACCCGTATGTTTACCGTATAGCCCAAAGTTTGAATTTTGAGTGATTTTATAAATTAATAGCTGATTCAACTTTCCCCCAGTACACAGTACCTAAATGATTTGAGTTCGGTACCCAGTGGCGTTGTTGTTGTTGGTGTACTGACACTATAGCTGTAAGTCCAAGCCAAGCCTCAAAACTGATACACATTGCCGGGTGACGAAGGGGTCGGGTGGGTGAAGAGACCAGCTGAAATGCAATTATTTCAATTGGGTGACATGGTCTCGGTGGTGTGCCACTGATTGCAAGGCACTAGCCCCGCCGCGGGGATGTTTTCGTTGTTGTGTACTAATCTAGATATCTATCTATCGACCTATCTATCCTGTGGTTACCTCTACCAACTAGGTGGTGTGCTGCATGCTGGTGGCAGTGGATTATTGATGGTTGCGTTCGCCATCCTACCAGATAATGAGAGTGAGTATGGCTGGCTGGCAAGTGTAAGTGGTGGTGACTAGTGAGAGTGGAAAACAATTAACCGATAGGCGCAGTCATCGCGGTAGACAGACGGATGGACAGATAGCAAACCAAACGATGACGACGACCACGACGTTTGCAAGATAAGAGGTCGGATTTGTGGCAGCGGTCGCTTGATACGATTAATTTCCTGTTGGGCTCAACCGGGAACGGGATGAAGGACGTGCATCGAGATTGCATTGTCGATTTGTGTTCAATATAATAATAATGGTTGAGAATGCTTCGGCCCGGGGACCATGTGCAGGACAGAAATTTCTCAGCCTATCTCGATATACTGGAAATATAACACTAGTCGACAAAATTGAAACTTTTTCACGTACTTTGACCATTTGTTCCATTTCTAATGGAATTTGGCCCGCTGAATCCAAATCTGACTTCAGAATTCCTGTAACACGTACAATTTTGAGAAAAATAGGGTTTTATTCACAAATTTTCATATTTTTAAAGAAAATTTAATATTGTCTTTAAAATTTTAAATTTTTCATCTGCTCATTATAACCAATATTCATATTCAATAGATTTTGATCCACTGAGTCTGAATCTGACCTAATAATTTTAGTAATACGTAATTTTTTTGAGAAAAATTAGGTTTTATTGGCAAATTCCATATTTTCATAGAAAATAGACTATTGTATTTATAATTTTATTTTTTTTATCTGCCCATCTTTACCAATATTTATATTCAATAGATTTTCATATTCTGATTTGCAATCTGACCTAAGAACTTCTGTAACACGTAATTTTTTTGAGAAAATAGGGTTTTAAACACAAATTTCATATTTTCATAGAAAATAAACTACTGTCTTTACAATTTTAATTTTTTTTATCTGCTGTAACCGTTCGCCGAATTGCTCGAGAGACTGTAAAACGCGATGGCTTTTGCGCCACTCTCGCGAGCGAGAGACCACCGGTTCATTTTAGGTTTGCCCGACTAATATGACGACTCCGTACTCAAGGGCTTCCTCGAACGGTCGCTGGCAGAAAATTAACCCTAAACGCACTAGAACTTATATACAAACATTCAAACTAAATCAATGACGGAAATCTACTCAAAAAGATCATAAAACTTAATGAAAAACAAGAACAGATAGAGGTCGCTGAAGTGAATTTATTAAAACAGACTAAGGAAAACTTAAGGAACAACAAACAATAGAATTCGTTTGAAATGTATATTATTTTCACAAAAGCTCGTCAAGTGTGTATGTGTGTGTGTTTTGTGTGTGCAATAAAAGTTATTACTGAGAGTGAGTGATGATTAACCAGCAAAGTGAGGCTCTTTGCCATTGCATATGGTAACAAATATACAGGTCGGACTCGATTATCCGGGTGACTCCAAAATTATTTCACCCCGGATAATCGAATCACCCGGATAATCGAGCCATGCTTCTTTTCTTTTATTTTTGATGTTCTTCAATTAAAAACTGTTCGTTAAATATAGAAGCTATCATACATGACGTTGTAGTGCCTAAACTCAACGTCTAGTATTATTACAACCATGTTTTTTAAAAATTAAATTTTAACTGAGAAATGTGAAAAAATAAAAACATTTTTTAAATAGGCTAAATCCTTCTTACAGGTGTTGTATTTGATGTTTATCACATTTGTTGACATATTGTAATCTAAAAATTTGTAAACAAAGCAAAAACAAACTTTTCCCCGGATAATCGAGCCCCGGATAATCGGGCCCCCGGTTAATTGAGCCCCCGGATAATCGAGTCCGACCTGTACTCGGATTTTATTTCGTTATGACAGTGCAAATGGCATAAGATCCATTTAAATCGATTATAATATACAAGTCCAGCAGTCCTTTACCAACAAAATGTTTATTAAATCCACTGAATCATTTCTGCAACTTTTCACTCGCTTCAGCGAGTGAGAACGAACGATCAGTTTGCTTCACGAATCATCCTACCGATGAGGAACAGCGGTCGCTGTTAGTTCGGTTTATCTTTGCTCCCTTTGTTTGTTCGTTCATAGTGGGGACTGGCGCTGATAACTAATAGTATTTTTCATATTAACTTAACACATATCCGCCCAGCGTCCTATTTATAGGACAGAAGCCCCGAACGCCCAACGTCCTATAAATAAGACAGTCCTTTTGACGCGAATATCTCCAGAATTGAGCAACATTTTAGAATACCTTCTTCAGAGAGGATGGTCTCCACATGCATACCTTGCTCATAGTGGATAATATAGTTTGTAACTGGTTCACTAGGTGGCGTAAACTATGCTACAGAGATTACATACTGTCACGATCTAGGAGCTTCATTTCCAATTCGAAAGAATTTTATTTTCCTGGAATATTGACAATGGTTAATAATTTATAGTTCATGTCTTCGGCAGAGTTCGATCAACGATCAACGATCATCATCATCAATTCATGTCTTAGGCAGAGTAGTTAAAAAAGTCAATATTCCGGAGTTATTCGCGAATAGGCCGAATGTTTCGACATAACTCTAGAATGCGTCAAGCAATTTCAATCAAATTTAGCATACACATTCCTTAAGGTGCCATTACACTGTTTGTCATTATGCCAAATATTTTCCATTTAAGTTCGACATTGATCCAAGAATGCTATGATTCACGTTGTTGTTGGTCATTTGTTGGGCTTGTTTGGCTTAATATTTGTCATTTCTAATGGTTGTCAAGGCGGGTTCAAGATGACGGTTTAGGTTCCAAAATGGCTGCCAAAACTCCACAATGTATGCTATTTAACTGCAATGCGGCTTCGGATGCCATGTATAATGAGTATCTATCGATCGGGCTTAATGAATAGATGTCAACAATAAATATTTAAAATCCAATATGGCGGACCATAATTCAAGATGGTGAACCACAATCCAAGAGGGCGGCCACGGAATTATGGTTTGAGCTATGATACCATGCAATATAGGTATCTATCAATAGGGTATGATGAGTAGAACTGCAAAATAAATATGCAACGCCATTTTGAAATCCACGATGGCGATCCATAATCCAAGATGGTGACTGCAGAATAGTATTTTGAGCTATGATAATATGGTTTCCCGGGCTTGATGAGTAGAAGTCCAAAATCGATATTTAACCCTTTTTTTTAATCAAAGATGGCAACCACGGAATGGTACGTTGACCTATGTTACCATGCAATATAGGTATCTATCGATAGGACTTGACCAGTAAAAGGGTGAAAGCTGGGTAGATGGTAGGATAGAGGGTTAGGGTAGATGGTAGAATGGAGGATAATGTAGAGCATGTGGTGAAGGATTAGGCTAGAGGGTACGGTAGAAGGTAGTGTAGAAGATAGGATAGAGGTGATGGTAGAGGATAGGGTAGAGGGTAGGGTAGATGGTATGGTTGAGGGTTAGGATAGAGGTTCGCTGAACTCTATTGAAGACGAGAAGGGGGCCTGTAAGACCGTAAGGATTAGATAAGATAAAGTTTTCTCGAGATACCTTCAGGCAGTGTTAGGAATACTCACTTGCGGAAAGTTATACTCACTTGCTACTATCTCAGTTGAGAAGCATGCTATCAAAAAAGGTATTTGAAGGACTTTTAGATTATAGTTTTATCTAAAAGTTTGTCGAATAAAGTAGAGGTCGCACATGCAAACAGAAGTCGTTAGAGAGGTGTGAGCACGAGGTGAGTATAAATTACACTCATTTTACTCACCTCGTGCTCACAGCTCTGATGATGGAAGATGGAAGCAAGTGAGTATACCTCTTGCAAGTGAATATTCCCAACACTGCCTTCAGAATCTTCCCAGGATTCTTCCAGGGATTTCTTCGGATGTTTCTTTCGGAATTGCTGTAGGGATTGCCCCTGAGATCTCTTCAGGGATTTCAGCAGCGATTGCATTAGAAATTCCTGAAAGGATTCTTTTAGATATGCTATTCGGCATTCCTTCAGGGATTGAACTCATTCAAATATTATGTCCGAAATTTTTGCTGTCAATCCATTTGGGATTCGTTTCGAAAAGGTATATGCCGAGATTTCTTCAGACAACCTTAGAAATTTAAGGTACTCGTGCCGGAATTCCTTCAAAAATTCTTCCCGAGTTTTTCCAGAGATTTCTTCAATAATTCCTTCCGGGATTACTTCTATGGCTCTTCCAGGGATTCCTGCTGAACTTCCTACCGAGATTCCTGCCATAATTCCTCTGAGGATTTCATCAGGTGTTTTCTACGGGATTTCTCCAGGAATAAAGTAATTCCTGATTTGGAAAATCTTAAAAGGATTATTTCAGAAATTCTAGCCGGTATTCCTCAGGATTCCTGCTGGAATTACTTCACAGATTCCTGCTGGTATTCTTTCAAAGAATTCTATTATATTTTTTTTTTTCATAAAATTTTGTTTACTCTTCGTCAAGTAATAAAAGTAATTACATAATAATTATTTACACTACATTGTCGATTTCAAACTCTAGTGTACCTACATCTATTACATTATATTCAGAGAATCCTAGTGTAATTCTTTCAGGTATACGTACCGCGATTCCTGTTGGTATTCCTTGAAAGATTCTTCTCGGATTTTTTTCCAGTAATTTCCCTCGGGATTTCTCCAGTAATTCCTTCCGAGATTTCTTCTGTGATTCTTTCAGTCGAACTTTCAGCTGAGGTTACTCTCAGGATTCTACCAGATTGACTCCCTGAATTCCTTTAGGAAATCCTCCCGGGATTCCTTTAGGGATTTCTACCGGGATTGCTTTAGAAAATCTTGAACTGATAAATGTTCTGGTCGGCACTTTTTTTAGGGATTACTGCTGAAATTCTTGCAAATTGCTTGTATAATTCTTACAAAACTTATACATCTAGTTCTTCGAAAATTCCTTCGGTAACTTTTTTTATAAATATCAACCTTTTTTTTAATCCTTAGATAACTCCTTTCATTATTTATGTGTAAGGCAGCTACCACGGTAAGTTAACTAGAAATTCATCATCCATCACGGTCGCAGTGGTTCAAATCCCAACAAAAAATTATCCATCATATATTTGGAAATTTCCAGGGAACTATTCCCCAATTCCTTCGGCAGTTTGTATGTGAGTTTCTTTAGTTATTCATTGCCACATAAATTTCCAAAGTAGTTACCAAAGGAAATTCCAAAGAATATGCCGGAGGAGTTCCCATATAAATTACTTACCAAATTGAAAAAAAAAAACAAAAATTCAAAAAAAAAAATGCCGAAAATAAATCCAAAGGAATTACTGGAAAACAGGAATTTTCGAAGAAATGCTCAAAACATGTGGGAATGATGCCCTCTAGATTTTCGAACAATTGAACTCAATAATATATGTTGATTAATCCACAAAATTTTACGAATATTGTCTGACATCGATTTTAAAAACCAAGTGGAGCCTCATAGCAGTGTGGTTAGGGTCATCAAGCTTCTAATCGCACCATGCTGTGGGATGAGGGTTCGATTTCCGTTCCGGGCGATGAAACTTTTCGTGAGAATAGTTTTTTCTCCGTATCCACTGATGCATCCTCTGTGTGTCCCTTGTCTAGTGTCAAGTTTCATTCAGTCTGTACAGCCTCTGGCTGAAGACGGTATCCACGTCTTTTTTTTTTAATTTCCTGTTTCAAAGACTGTATTTTCAAATTGTTGGATTTTTGTAAAACAAAATCTATTGTTTTCACCCTTCGCTTTACATCAACTGTCCTTTATGCCTAGTGACCTTATGTCTAATGACACAGACCTCAATATGGATATCAAACTTCGAAATCCATTTTCAGACCAACTACCGAGGGAGCCGAAATGGGATGCCCGATTAGGATTAGTTTTCCTAGACAAAACCAAGCTATGAAAGCAACAGCAATGACTGTCAACTAAGAGGCGAACTGCCGAATAAAATACAAATTCCAGGATGACTGATGGACACAAACCAATTAATGAAACCTCGTCACCCTGTGATCGGAAGGTGTTATCCATCTGTATAATAGGGCACATTTATGTTCTGTATTGTGCTGTGTAAATTTGTGATGTTTCTTGTTTGTGCATTTGTAAGGTTCTGTGTATCGTGATATGTTAATCCTTCTTTAATTTTTAAATTTTAATTTATTTTCTTTTATTTTTGCAACAGATGCCTTAAGGAAAGTAAGTTGCCACTTTTTAAGCTGATCATGAACGAGAACATAATCCTTCCTTGTCTGTTTCCTATTCTAAATCGAACTGTAATATTTTTAACATCGCTATAAGATGATTTTACGCGTTAGATCGCTATCAAAAATTATTCCAAAATCTAGGATGAAAGTTATCATCAATTTCACTGCTACAGGTTGTTTTTGTGATAAAAAGATAACACATACAAGTTCTTAAACATTCAAACACTTGCATTTACATTTTTATCGATCTTCTGGATTCTACATGAATAACTACTATTAAGTAACTCCTCCATTCACATGGCACCTCATCTCTAAGCGAACCCTCAATAAATCTGCATTCTTCACCGCAAATTCCATCGCACATTAGCAGCTCCGGGCCCAAGCGCCAGCAGCGGCATGCAGGTCAAAAGAACAAAAATTCCTATTTACCATACAATTCACACACCGGCCCTCTGTCACCCCTACTGGCGGGTTCAAACTCTCTGCTGTCTCTCACATTAAAACACAATTATAATCTGCTTAAAAACAGCCGTAAATCCATGCAACTTTACTTTGATCCCCTCTCCTCGGTCGTTCGACGCACCTTCTGTGCCAACCTGCCTGCCTCTGAGCTCTGCCTGCGGTAGCTACATCGGTCGCACACACAGCTTGTCGCTCGTCGAGAGCGTCATTCAGCGTCACCAACACAACAAACCACACAGTCGTCTGCTCCGTCAGCCAAGAGCCAAACCGGGAGAGACGGTCATCGGTGGTGACTGCTGCACGTACACACAAACACTTGTCACCGTGTGTCCGACAGCATCGCAGCGGCGCGGTCCGGCACAAACACAATATAGCGGGAGGGAGAGACTATACAGTACATAGGCCAGGCCAGTCAGCCAGCCAGCAGCGCCAAGTGTGTTGTACAGTCAGGTTTTTTTTTACGCGGGGGATACATACCGCGTAAAAAAAAACCGCGTAAAAATAAACCGCGTTAATTCAAAAATCCACGTAAAAATAAACCGCGTTAATTCAAAAATCCGCGTAAAAAAAAACCGCGTTAATTCAAAAATCCGCGTAAAAATAAACCGCGTTAATTCAAAAATCCGCGTAAATGAAAACCATGTTTTATAACTTTTAACTCAATAATTTTCTTCTCGATTTTATATTAAAAAATGAACTAAACGAATTATTTTAAAACAATATTTTAAGATTTTTGCCTGAAACTCACAATTTCTACAAGTTACACAAACTGCCAAGCTGTTGCTAAAAGGTTTAAAGCTTATCATTGATGACGTCAAACCCGACATCAACCTATCATTCACCTATTTTTATTTTGGCCACCAAACCCAACATGGACCCAATACTTGTTCGATGTTGGTCCAACAGTGGCCCAACATTCAATAAAAATTAACCCGACTTTGACCCGACATTCGATATTTTTTCAGTCTGGCGGAATTTTGCTGGGTTTTCTCGTGTTTCGTGCCCAGCTACTCATTCGAGTGACAATGTATTCAATTGACAAGGATTCGCTTCTCATTTGATAGGTGCTCTGATTGAATGAAATCGTTTTGAACATGAATAGAAGGAAAAATGACTAAAAAGATTTGTTGGTTAGTGTTCAAATGAATGAGATGAAGTTTTGCAACACTGGTTTAAACCGGTTCGTTGTTAAGACTCCATCTCACAGTTGTCGCATAAGTGCCGAAGTACAGGCAGTAAATCATGTTCACTTAACCTTCCGTAACTCGCGCGGTTGCCCAACACCGTCAGCACCACGCTAATGCTGAACACGAAAAGCGAGATTATTTCAATGAAAAAAGTTCATGTAATCTCAAGAACGGTTTGGATGTTCTTAGACATCTCAACAGATCTGATGCTGTCTATTAAACATTGAGATGTTCAGTAAGTCATGAAAGATTACAAGTCGTAGCTTTGTATTGTGAATGAAGTAACCGGTACACCCGTAAACTTTAGGATCTAAACTTCAGAACAGTTTGGATGACCTAGGTTATCCTGACTGATCTAAAACTATTGAACTTTCAAAAGATTTACTGGGCATAATAGATTACAAATCGTTGATTTGTATAACGCAAGAAGCTACCGCTACACCCGTAGACTTTAGGATCTAAGCTCCAGAATAGTTTGGATGACCTAGTATATCCCGACTGATCTGAAACTGTCTATTGAACTTTCAAAAGACTTACTGGGTTTAATAGATTACAAATCGTTGCTTTGTATAATGCAGGAAGTTACCGCTGCACCCGTAGAATATGGGATATAAACTCCAAAACAGTTTGGATGACCTAGGATATCCCGACTGATCTGAAACTGTCTATTGAACTTTCAAAAGATTTACTGGACATAATAGATTACAAACCGTTGCTTTGTATAATGCAAGAAGTTACCGTTACAGACGTAGACTTTAGGATCTAAACTCAAGAACAGTTTGGATGTCCTTGGATATCCAGAAAATTACTCTGCATCATGTTCTACCTTTTTAATGCTGTTAAGCACCAAAACTACAGAAATGTGTAGAAAAACTCTATAATAATGCTTGGAAAACTTCCGGCCTAAAATTAAAAATCCACGTAAATGAAAACCGCGTTAATTCAAAAATCCGCGTAAAAATAAACCGCGTTAATTCAAAAATCCGCGTAAAAAAAAACCGCGTTAATTCAAAAATCCGCGTAAAAAAAAACCGCGTTAATTCAAAAATCCGCGTAAAAAAAACCTCGTAAATGAAAACCGCGTAAAAAAAACCGCGTAAAAAAAAACCTGACTGTATATCGAGGGGGTTGTCAGAATGTGATCAACGGTTCAATTAACGATTTGCCAAAAAGAAGCTCGTCTCATCTCTCAAGCTCATTTGAAGAATTTGATGGTTTAATTGACAAACTTTCAGATTCTTTAGTTCTTTACTACATCTAGCGCGAAGTCAGTGAGAATTTTATCAGAACATGACTAAGAAGGTTCTATAAGCATCTAATGAAACATTTTCGAGGAAAGTCTGACAAGAATTTATCGAAGAACTTGTCGTAGATTTCGTAAGACCTCTAAGAATTCATCAAAGATTTATTAGAATAACCTTCTAATGATTTTATCCATAGGTAATCTGGTATCAATCTGTAAAGACCATATTGTAATTAATCAAGGAAACAGGATGAAATTGCCAGTTTTCCATAATGATTTGGAGAAAAAATTCAAGAAAATGTATGAAGAATGTCTTTAACTATCTTCCAGTCCATGCAAGAAATTCGTTTAAAAATTATGATGGAATGCAAAGCTAATAATTTTAAGAGACACAACAATGAGCTGACGTTTACAGCTATATCCAGGCTATCTCAGTCAGTAGAGCATGAGACTCTTAATCCCAGGGTCGTGGGTTTATAACCCGCGTCGGGCTTTATAACAATATTTTCACAAGCAAAAACAGAACATGTAAGCTGAAGTGCTCCGCCACTCACAAGTCTGCAAACCCCTGTTGTATACGAATGCATGCTGCATGATAGATAATCCAGCTGTCAAAAAAATGTACGAAAATATTTTCACCTCCTTCGGTGTGCGGTGTTGCGTGTGAATGACAGATAGTAACCAAGAATGGCCAGGCCCCGGAATGAAACCGTGCCATTCGGCTTGCAGCAGTCCGCCCAATACGGCTTTTCCGCGCCCGTGCGCTTCGGCGTATTCCCCCGGCTTTGCCCAATGAACAATAATTGCATCTTGTTCTCACCTGCTCGGGAACTGCTCTCTTTGATGCGCGATTAACGGGAACCCATTAGCAGTCGGCAGGCGGGTCAGTTAACCAGCGATATGGTTCCAAATGGCTCCCAATACCGAAGACGCAGGAGATGACGAAGACGAGTTCCTCTACGGGTTTTCAATCGATACCGTCGGAGTCAATTCACCAAATTCTTCACGCACGAAACTGCGTTGCCATGAAACACTTCACCAGAATTTTTTCCCACTTACTCAGCACTTCTAAATCTTTGCTTTTTTCGGGGTGTGGTACACCCAAAATTTCTCCACCGAGCACCGTTCTGGCACTTTAATTTTCACACTTCAAACACCGTCTCCGGTGGCGATTTTTCTCACTAGGATTCTGCAAGGCGCAGCATCACTGCATCTAGCGGCGATATTTTCCTGATCACTTCACTTTTTTTCTTGCCCCGTTGCCCGTGCGTTTGCTTGCTTCGGCTTGCCTTCTTTCACTTTTCACAGCTTTTGGCTTGCAGCACACAGCTCACTCACTCTACCGTGTATTACTACTTGTCGGCAGCACACTTTGAACGGAACTGTGCACACGGATTTCGAACTGTGCTTCACGCCTCGATTCGCTCACTCAACTCAGCCAGTAGCAGCACCCGTCGCCACTTCTCTTGTGTTGTGTATAGTGACGTCGCTCTTCTGGTCGCGGCGGAGCGACCTGTTTCGCTCTCGATGAATGAAATCACTCGCCGCAGTGGCCGCACCAAAACCAAAACGCACGCAATATGCGCGATTATTGTTCTCTTCGGGTTGTCACTTCTCTCTGCTTTACGGACTGCGTGCGTGTCGCGCCGGATGGAGGCGTATCACGCGAAGTCACCACTGGTGGCGTGCGACTAGCGGCGTTTTGTCTCACCACGCGCTTGTTCTGCTGGATGGACTGAATGGGTTTATTTGTTGTGCTGTTGGGGAGATGAGAAAAACATACAACAATATCAATGAACTGCTGCTGGTGATTATGATAGTGTGGGGTTCTATGAAGATTTGCTGCGTATTTCATCTCATTCATGATAAGTAGAGATGCTCAAGAAGCTCATACATATCTATTAAATAAAACAAAAACCTAAATGAAAACACTTGTGACGTTGCTGAATTGTGAGTTTCCAAATTAATCACAATCATAGAAACTTTTGGGATCCCTGCAGAGATTTCTGCATCTTTAAAACTTGATGGATTTTTTTAGGTATACTACTGTAACGTGTGTCGCTACTAGATACCGAAATCTCTGTATCTCTACGGCTGTCACGGGAAAACGGGATTTTTTTTTAAGGAGTGGTCACATGATCCGAGAATTTGGGACCATACATGACATGACGAAACTTGCAAAAACTGTTCAGCAAATACATAAAAAAATATTTTATGAATTCCGTTTATCGTATATGTACTGTTATTTTGTAAATAAATGGAACGCTCTCACCTATAAACCTTCCACAAAATCTTCTTCCTCACACACACTTCAAACGACGCATTATCGGCATGAACAACTCGACGCGGACTCTGCCACCAGCGTCCGATTTTTTCCACAGTCAAGTTCGCAGATTATGAACAATCCTCGGTACCCACTTTACGTAATTTATGTTTAGTCCTTTACTGTCAGAGCTGTCAGATCAGTGCAACACGCTAAATATAATTCACACAAACGGCAATTTACAAAAAATACACGGTTATGAATATTATTGGGTACCGGACTGGACACACAAAATTTGATCGTTTTCTTTGGTACATCGAGGTCTTGAAATTAGTCTTTGCTGCCACTCCGTAGGGCTCGTGCTGAATTCATCATACATTTTTGTAAATAATAGAGCGTTCATTCATTTTCGACTTCTTCTGGGACGGGGGAAATTTTGAGTTGTGATCGCCTAACTACTATTTCTAGTAGGACTACTATTATTTCACATTTTTTCTTGCAGGTCTTGTAAAACGAAGAATTTGTGTTGATATGAGTGCTGTGAAGATGATCGAACCTTCGACCAGTTCGATTCACCTTAAATATTCCCCAAACAAAGGGACCAATTTCTCCGCTGCATCACCAATCTCCTTGTGACAACCTTACACAACGCAAGTTTGCTTTCCAGAATACCACGAGATTCGTCCTCCGTCGAACAGGAGAATCAAGCTGGAATTCGACTTCCTATCACGAGCATTACCTTCGTCTACTCCTTCTTTTGTAAGCAGCTCAAAAAAGATCTCCAACGGCTTCGCCTGCTCCATAACAAGTTGTTTGACTATCTTGATGTACGTTTTCCGATTAATCTTGATCCTGGATGCGCATCTCTCGAGTCTATGCTCTCGAAGGTCAGCCGTGTGTGTAACGTCATCTGCATTGCCAACAATGCGAATACCTCATCGTAGTTCGTCCCGTACCGCTGCAAAAAGCCTTGAGCGACGATTTTCGCTCAGTGACATACTACGTTGCCAGTTCTCATTCTATTTGGTCTTGAAGAGGCGTATGCAGCCGACAGTCTTCTTGAAAACTGAAAGCTGCACCAAATCTCACTAGTCGTTTCCAAGTAAATTTTTTAGTCAAACAGACTGAAAGGGCTTCTTGGAATTATCATAACTCAAAAACTCTACAGGACTGATTGGTCACCAAAATGATACGTGGATTGCGCAATACACCTCATCCATGACAGATGGTTATTAAAGACCAATTTATCACCTCGACTTAAGGACAGATCTAATATAATCCCAAAATGGTCGATTTTGGCACCTACTCACGATTTCGAGGGCACAAATCACTTCGTAAACAAAACCAGCGCACCTGATCTTCTTATTTTAAGCTTCTTACAAGTGAGCAAGAACAGAATAATAAAATGCACTGTTGTTGTGAAGCTTGCTTCTTAAGATTTGTGCGTTTGAAGTTCTGATGCGCTCTTGAAGCGGGATTTCAAGACGTTTATCCTTAACCGGTAAGCCCGACTTACCCATACAGTTACACTTGGTTCAATGCTCAACCCTTGAGAGCCGGCGAGGCCAATATGACCCCGGTGATGAAAACTAGCATAAGAAACGTGTTCGAGGCCAGCGAGGTTGCGGCAGCGAAGCCTAAACAATCCGGCACCGAAGAGTTAAGCGGGAGTGAAGAAGTTGACCATAAGACGCATTACCGTTCGTGACCTGCTGAACATTGCAACATATTAGGCTGGCCCAAATATTCCAACACTCCTCCTTGATGTTCGTCATAATGAAATCTACAAAGTTTTAAATTCACACAGTCCTCACAAAGTTAACATTGAACAACACAGCCTACACAAAGTTCCTTCTCCTTCACCGAATACTCCTACTTCGTCAACATTAACACAGTCACAAAGCCACAACGTTCCACTTAGTATCGAAGTCCCTCACCATAACAGTCAAAAAATTATTCTGGAAACTCCTCTTCAACGCGATGCCCAGTTGTATTCTTCCAGCGCAGCGTTTACCACTTTCCACTCTTCCAGCTATCCTTAGGGCATAAAACTCACCACTAAGTCACGACGGCTTCCACTTTCCCGCTGTGACTCATTACCTAGCACTTCGATTCCACAAAGTTCATGCTCAGTCCCTTCTGTACCAGCATCCGGACCGAGAGTACAGTACGTCCATCATTTTCACTTTGTTCGTTGGAGACGCCGCATTCCATGAAGCCTTCTCCAACACCGGCGGATCGCAGCACCGAACCGTCCGCCAAGTTCACGACCTGTTTCACACTCTCATCGATCCTCTCGAAGAACTTCTTGCTACTCGAGCAGCCACTATCCACATATCAGTACCTCCGTTTCCGCTAACCTCCCGTATCGAAACAAATTCCGAAATTCTTTTTCACTGCAAGTTTCTGCCATCTTCACGAAGCAATGGGCACTCTCTCCAGAAGTGGCCCGATTTTCGACAGTTTGTAACACACACGCTGCCTCACTCGCCCGTTTCTTCTACTTCGCACATTCAGCACCTGGTTCTGGCGCTCACCGGACGTCTGCTTCATACACTCCAACGACTGATCGGCGTCCAGACGGTTCTCCAGTCCTTTGTACAACTCTGGTACACCATTCCCAGTTGTGCATTTGGACGAGTCGGACGTGTGCTCCGTATCTCACCACGCGATAGACCTCGTATAAGTGGAGTTTTTTCCCCCGCAAGTGCGGAAGGTTTTTTATATCGTACGTTTTCCTGCTTGTGCGAAGTGTAGTGTCGCAAGGTGGTATCCAGCGCAACCCGGGAAGCGAGGTGCTTGCATCATCGTACATCAAAGAAGAAGCATCGCATCCAAGAAAGTCATCTTTATCGCCATCATCAGCCCCTCCGTCATCGAAGAGGACGACGGCGACGGGTGCGAAGGCAGACGCGACGGACAGCTTTACCATCGACCTGCCTGTGATAAATATCTACCTGCTTCGGTCAGATAAGTATCACTCTTGCGATACACTCTTTTGTCCGCCCAATTTGTTTTGATCGCTTTTGTCTATTGTATCCCCAGTCCACATTCGACCACGTGTTTTTTTTTGACATCCATAACAGTGGTTCCCAAACTACTGTATACGGGTAAGGGTGTACAAACTGTAAATAACGGACCATTTTTTTTTTTGTTTTTTTTATTAGCTATTTTTTCTTTTTTTTTCAATACCGTTTTTTTGCATCCTACAGGGTGCACTAAAATAAACATAAGAATTGAATTCGTATATTATTAGTACAAGTTTTTTTTTTTTTTTTTTTTGCTTTATTTTTTTTTTCTATATATTATTAACATTGTTTGGTTTACAAACCAAACAGTTGTCGTCCTAAGGAAGAAAGTGCACTGTAAATACTTTAGGGTTTTTCTCTTCCTCTTTTGCACTTTTGAGTTATTTTCCATAAATTTGTTTCCACATGGACGATTCGATTGGAGGCGAAACGCCTCCTAATGATATCATTGCTCGTACGCGGTTTTATCAGCCATCTTCGCCTGGACCTTGGGTTGTCTATTTCCGGCGCAAATGCAAACCATTGAATATGCTTTCGATTTCTCGAGAGCTGACGCGTAAGTATCCTGGGACCGTTATTCACCAAGTGAAAGCATCCAAGCTGCGTGTTACCGCACCTAGCTACAAAGCAGCAAATGAAATTGCTCAACACGAAGCGTTTACTGTTGAATACGCCGTCTATGTGCCAGCACGAGAAGTGGAGGTGGAGGGGAAGATCCTCGACGAAATGCTGACATGTGAGGACATCAAGACCGGCTTTGGTCGATTCAAAAATAGGTCAATTCCTGATGTGGCTATCCTAGACTGTAAACGCTTATCTAAGGTTTCCATGGAAGGAAATAAAAAGGTGTACTCGCCTTCAGCGTTTTTTCGAGTGACTTTTCCAGGTTCCGTCCTCCCGGAATTTGTTGTAATTGATGGTGGTTTTTACCCAGTGCATCTTTTTAGGCCGAAGGTTTTTAATTGTACCAAATGCAAGCAGTTTGGTCACAGTGATAGCTTTTGCGACAACAAGCCCCGTTGTGGCAAATGCAACCAAGCTCATTTGGAGGACTCTTGCACACAGGAAGCGGAAAAATGTAGCTACTGTGGCGGAGATCCACACGACTTGCAAGTTTGCCCGGCTTACAAAAGACGCATTCGAAATGAGAGTCGCTCTATTATAAGGCGCTCCAAGCAGACCTATGCGGAGATGGTGAAATCTTTTAAAACACCAGATTCCGTGTCTGAATCAGCTGTCCCAGTTGAAAATCCCTATCAGGAGTTGTCTTCCGATGATCAGGACGATGGCGAAACTGATGAGGGTGGATCTCTTTCGGAGGTACACGCACCTGGAAAAAGGAAGTCATCATCTTCCCCGGGATTGCGCCGAAAGGTCTTTTTGAAGTCTTCCCTCAAAAGTTTGCCTAATGTCAAAGGGGACGGGGTAAACTTAAAAACTCCGAAGAATCAGGTTCCTCTAGCTTCAGATCCATGTTGTAGCAAGAACCTGTCACCCCCGTCTCCGCCTGTTAAATACACTTCAAAGAGAAATAATCGACAAGGTAGCAAGAAAAAAGCTACCAAAGTTCCTCGCAATTCAAGCAAGCCTCCTAGACCCAAGCGAGGACTGTTTACTTTTAGGGTTCTCGTGGATCGCTTATATGATGCCCTCAGCCTTCCAGAAACATTTAGAGGCATTATTGATATGTTTATACCTACAGTAGAAGAATATCTTCGGAATCTGACACAATCATGGCCCCTCCTTGCTGCGATCATATCTTTCGATGGATAATTCATCAAGTGAGGTACAAGATATGATCACTGTGCTACAGTGGAACTGTCATAGTCTAAAACCTAAATTAGACCAGTTTAAGTTTTTGATTCACAACTCTGATTGTGATATATTTGCCCTTTGTGAAACATGGCTTTCTTCTGAAGATGAACTCAACTTCCACGATTTTAACATTATACGCCAGGATAGAGATGACCATTATGGGGGAGTTCTTTTGGGGATCAAAAAGACTTACTCATTTTATAGAATTCCAATCGCGACTCATCCTGGCGTAGAAATCGTCGCTTGCCAAATAAACGTAAAGGGTAAAGAACTTTGCGTAGCTTCCGTTTACATTCCTCCAAGAATTTCAATTAACCGCCGTCATCTTTGGAATGCGGTTTCTGCACTATCACATCCAGTTTTAATTCTGGGTGATATGAACGCGCATGGTACAGGGTGGGGCGAACCATATGACGATAATAGAGCGGCCGTTTTCTATGATTTGTGCGACGATTTCAATTTGAACATTTTAAATACAGGTGAAGTGACACGTATTGCATCTGACGGCAAAGAAAGTCGTCTCGACCTATCACTGGGGTCAAGTTCACTATCATTCGATTGCTTGTGGAAGGTAATCGAGGATCCTCATGGTAGTGATCACTTACCCATTATAACCACCATAAAGCATAATAGTGAAAGGTCAGACCATCCAATTCAGGTTCCTTTTGACCTCACAAGGAATATCGATTGGCAAAAGTATGCAGAAGCGGTATCTTTTGGCATCGAATCATTCAATCCCCTCCCACCTTTGGATGAGTATCGATTCCTGTCTGAACTGATATATAAGAGTGCATTAGAATCACAAAAACGACGTGTTCCAAGTGCAACCTTCAAAAGAAGACCAGCCACACTAGGCTGGGATGATGATTGCACCCAGTTGTATCTTAAAAAATCGGATGCTTTCAAAACTTTTCGTAGGCACGGTACCTCAGATCTTTATCAAGAGTACGCAAAGCTCGAAAGACAGTTGAGAAACCTGCTGAAAGCGAAGAAGCGTAGTTATTGGCGACACTTCATTGAGGGTCTCTCAAGAGAAACTTCAATGACAACGCTTTGGAGAGTGGCTCGCAACATGCGAAACCGCTCTTCTTCTAATGAGAGTGACGAATACTCCAACCGTTGGATATTCAGCTTCGCGAAAAAGGTCTGCCCAGACTCAGTCCCAGCACAACCGATTTCTTGGGAAACATCCCCAAGAGACGGTTCTCTGGACAGACCCTTCACTATGCTGGAACTTTCTATGGCTCTTCTTTCATCAAACAATTCCGCTCCGGGACGCGATATGATCAAGTTCAATCTTCTAAAGAATCTCCCAGATATCGCGAAAAGACGATTACTGGACCTGTTCAACTCATTCATGGAGAACAACATCGTTCCGCATGAATGGAGACAGGTCAAAGTAATAGCTATTCAAAAGCCTGGTAAACCAGCGTCTGATCATAATTCATACCGTCCAATTGCTATGTTATCATGTTTAAGGAAATTGTTGGAAAAAATGATCCTATCACGACTCGACCATTGGGTCGAATCGAATAACTTGCTTTCAAATACACAGTTCGGGTTTCGCAAGGGCAAAGGAACAAACGATTGTCTAGCGTTGCTTTCAACAGATATTCAACTGGCCTTTGCGGAAAAGGAGCAACTGGCTTCAGTTTTCTTGGATATTAAGGGCGCCTTTGATTCAGTTTCCATAGGAATATTGTCAGAAAAACTGCACAATAGTGGACTTCCAGGAATTTTAAATAATTTCTTGTATAATTTGTTGTCAGAAAAACATATGAGTTTCAATCTCGGACAACTGACAACTTCCAGAATTAGTTACATGGGCCTACCCCAAGGCTCATGTTTAAGTCCCTTGCTTTATAATTTTTACGTGAAAGACATTGATAGTTGCTTGGAAGGACAATGCACGCTAAGACAACTTGCAGATGATGCTGTGGTTTCTCTAAAAGGCCCACAGGCAGAAATGTTGCAAAGACCATTGCAAAATTCTCTAAATAATCTGTCAATCTGGGCAAGAGATTTAGGGATCGAGTTTGCTCCGCAAAAAACTCAATTGGTTGTGTTTTCTAGAAAGCGGAACCCAGCCCAACTGAAACTCAATCTTTTGGGAATAGAAATCGACCAATCTTTGACTTCGAAATACCTTGGGGTCTGGTTTGATTCAAAAGGCACTTGGGGTACCCAAATCAAGTATTTGGTGCAAAAATGTCAACAAAGGATCAATTTTCTACGCACAATTACCGGAACATGGTGGGGTGCTCACCCGGAAGACCTCATAAAACTTTACAAAACGACTATTCTCTCTGTTATTGAGTATGGCTCTTTCTGCTTCCACTCAGCAGCAAACTGCCACCTAATGAAGCTGGAACGAATTCAATATCGTTGTTTGCGTATTGCCCTCGGTTGCATGCACTCAACGCATAATGCGAGCCTAGAGGTCCTGGCAGGGGTGAAACCTCTCCAGAACCGATTCTGGGAGCTCTCGTTAAGGTTACTTATCAAGTGTGGAGTGAGCAACACACTTGTTATTGAAAACTTCGAAGAAATGCTCAATCTGAACACTCAGTCAAAATTCATGAGAATCTATCTTTTCTACATGTCATCTGATATAAGCCTCCCAGGTTATAATCCTCCTCGTGTACACTTCACTAATGACAGTTCCTCTGTTAAATACGATCTGTCCATGAAACAAGCTATTCATGGAATACCAGATCAACTTCGATGTATATCTATTCCTCGCATTTTTAACGAAAAGTACCAAAATGTCAATTCCTGTAAGAGATTCTTCACTGATGGGTCTCGCATAAATGGATCCACTGGTTTCGGTGTCTTCAATGAAAATTTCACTGCCTTCCGCAAACTTCAGGAACCTTGTTCGGTTTATGTTGCTGAGCTGGCAGCAATCAACTTCGCTTTGGGGATGATTTCCAACATGCCCGTAGACCATTTCTTCATCTTCTCGGATAGCCTTAGTTCGATTGAGGCACTCCGGTCGATGAAACCTGTAAAACATTCATCTTACTTTCTTACAAAAATAAGGGAGCAGATGGGTGCACTGGTCGAAAGATCATACAAGATTACCTTTGTATGGGTCCCCTCACATTGCTCAATTTATGGCAATGAGAAGGCGGACTCTCTCGCAAAGGTGGGCGCACAGGAAGGTGAGATCTATGATAGAAGAATTTCACATGATGAATTTTTCCATTTTGTTCGCCAGAGTTCTCTTCAAAGTTGGCAAAATGATTGGCGAGATGGCCAGCTGGGACGGTGGTTACATTCCATTATTCCTAATGTTTCTTTGCGAGTGTGGTGGTATGGTTTGGATGTAAGTCGCAATTTTATTCGCGTGATGTCAAGACTTATGTCCAACCATTACTCGCTAGACGCGCATTTACACAGGATTAACCTCGCGTTGAGCAATGTTTGTACTAAGTGCGGTTCCGGTTATGATGACATCGACCACGTAGTTTGGCAATGCCCGGATAATGACGCCTCCAGAGCGCTACTATTGGATACCCTTGAGGCCCGAGGTAGACAACCCTTTGTTCTTGTGAGAGATGTGTTGGGGACCCGCGATGTCACATACATGGGATGTATTTTCGACTTTCTTCGCTCTGCTGGTATAAAAGTTTAATTCGCTTGTGTTTTCTTCTCCAGTTTTTTTTTCTCTGTTTTGTCCTCTTTGTGTTACCAAGCTGCTCCTGGCCATCCGGAAGACCAAGTCCCAGAACAAGTTGGTACCAACACCACAAGGCACCGAATACGCTAGCAAGATGCGATTCACCACCGGATGAGCGGCAGTGAAACCTTTGACCCAATCCTTACCCTGTCCATCCCTCAAAATGTGACCTTCTAACCTCGAGCTGCCACGAGTACCCTGGCTTCCACCCACTACTAACAGATATCATTAAAAAGTTATTACTCTGTATAATGTATACTATTAAGTACAAAGAAAGATCCTCGGCTCCGTAAAGCGTTATACGCGATTGAGCCCCAAATAAATGAACTAGATAAAAATAACTCTGGTACACCATCGCCACATGTATCGATTCCCCGATCTTCTGTTTCACACACGACAGCCGATCGAATAGCTCTTCGGTTATGAAGTGGAGCTTCTCCATATCCACACCTTCTTCGTAGTTGAAACTTTTTTTGACTGCTTCTTCAGTAGCGACATTCGTACGTAACCGTAGCTTTTTCGTGATACTTTTTCAATCTTCCGCAAGACGGCATTCGCACTAGCTTCGCGACTTTATTACCCACCGGTTCCACCGCCAGAACTGGGCCACACATAACTGGACTAGCACGTAACATAAGTGGAACTCCATAGTCAGATCGAAGGAAAAAGTTGTATCATTTTTCCAGCACCTGAAACTGTTATATCTTTTATAAAAGGCGTCGAACTGTCATTTATTTTGGTAAACAAAAACATCTGATCCAACCGGTATTGCAGTTTTGGCAAGGAATACAGGAAGGGGCCCATATAGCCGAGGCGGTAAACGCACGGGTATTCAGCATGACCATGCTGAGGGTGACGGGTTCGATTCCCGGTCAGTCCAGGATCTTTTCGTAAAGGAAATTTCCTTGACTTCCTTGGGCATAGAGTATCTTCGTGCCTGCCACACGATATACACATGCAAAATGATCATTGGCAGAGGAAGCTCTCAGTTAATAACTGTGGAAATGCTCATAGAACACTAAGCTGAGAGGCAGGCTTTGTCCCAGGAGGACGTTACGCCAAGAAGAGGAGAGAGGACAGGAACGAAGATTGGCATCTGAGACATGCGTAAAACTAGCATCTAGTAATCCACTTATTCATCTGTTATAATTTCATTGAAATCTTCGAAGTAACACATCAGTTTTTGAGCCAGAGGTCCACTTATGTTATGTGACTAGGCCTATAGCCTGTTGGATAATTCACTGCCCAACACTCCAACTTAGTTCAACGAATTGCGCACGACGGAGAACACGGGGACAAGTAAGATCCGTTTGCTCGTCACGGTGGTCGGTTTATTTGAACAACAAACAATGTAGAATAGGCCTAATCAGAAAACGTTTGAAATCAGCTGATTTTGGGGTCCTTTGACAGTTCTCCTATGAAAGATCAGCGTTTACGCCTTTGTTCGGCAGTTGTAAACATACAACTGAAAAGGCCTATAACAATAATAACGTACATACATTTAGCAGAGTCGGCGGAAGGCATTGATGATAAACATCGTACACATGTT
This sequence comes from Aedes albopictus, assembly GCF_035046485.1. Taxonomy (NCBI): domain Eukaryota; kingdom Metazoa; phylum Arthropoda; class Insecta; order Diptera; family Culicidae; genus Aedes; species Aedes albopictus. Next base: position 294,811,125 of record NC_085136.1, on the reverse strand, counting down.
AGGCTGACCCAAATATTTCAACCATATCACGTACGTCGCAGCTGCCACTTCGGTAGAGTTGCGACGATGGATCGATTAACAACGCTCGGTCAACCCAATTTTCTCCGGTGTGTACTCAATTGAACCTTGATGGGTGATGCTGCTAGCCTCTGCGTAATACTTCTGAAATGATTTGTTAAATCACCAATCGTCACCTGGCGCGTAAGGTTGGTGACATCGAACACTGCCTCAGGCTTCGCCCAAACCTCACGGATCGTTTACGCGTGTTCCACGTCCACGTAGCTAATAGGATCCAACAGAACAATGATCTTCGCACGCGTGCTGTTCTGCAGTTTCTATCGTGAATCATCGTTAGCGTCCCGTCCGCGTTGAGAATCGGCTTGACTGCTTCCCACAGCTCCTCCAACTCCAGATACGTTTCCTTCGCGAACTTCCATCCACGTAGGTCAATTCTCGCGGCCGCTCAACCGCTTGATGGAAGGAAGTATTGGAAGGTTTTGGATCTGTTGCGATTGCGGAACCTGTTGCACCCGATCATTGCCAGCCCCGCTGATAACTGCTTCTGGAATCTTATTTTGAAAATTTTTTGGACCAATAACTCATTAGAGTAGGCACTACTTACTTCACTGACCCAAGTGTTGCGTATATAATCAAAACGGGTTTTTGTAGGGTAACTTATCACTACGACCATTTCTCTGATCTATTGTGATAAATCTAAATGAAAATCAAAACGGTTACCACGATAGCTCTTCCCATATTGCCGCTGCCAAAATATCTCCATCGAGCTGTCACAGCTCCAAAAGCTACTGTTTTATGCAATTCCAACCGACAGAAAAAGTAATACAACCAGATTGTTTTCAAAACTGTTTAAACAAGTAGGTAAAACTAGACATGACAAAATGCACTTGGTCAAGTGAAAATCGAGGAAAAGTATAACAATTGTTTTGAGTCTATTGCAGTTAATTTTGCAACGAAGATACATCAAAATTTTCACTGCGAATGGAAATCAACAAGCTTTGAACACGAGAACAAAGTTGGACTCTTGGGGGATTGATCCTAAAAAAAGACAATTTCACCATTTTCGGCCAGAGGCCGCACAGACTGAGCATTACCTAACATTAGATAACGGATAACACAAAACAACCAGAGGCCCAGTGGAGAACTTTCCGTTTCACGAAAAGTTTTTCCCGAATGGAGCGGGAATCGAACCCACACTCCGAGGCTTACGAGACACCTAAACGACTGACGCCTAACCGCTCGGCCATGAAGCACGCTACGAATGGCGTTCGGTTTTAACGCCTACTTTTATTCCATTATTTCTAACAAAATTGTCGAACAAAATGCTTGGATATTATTATTATTACTTTATTACAGACATTTTCAGCCCTAGGCCAACAAGCATCTCTTCTGCTTGGATAGAATCCTCCTTGTGAAAATCTTGGAGATTCCCCTGATCTAATTATCTATTGCTAGTGCAAACCTGCAGTAATTGTGGTAATACTATAAAGCAGGAATCCATGTTGCTATCATCACCTACACGTACTAAAACTGGCATCTAATGAATTTAAGATAGGATGTTTTGCAGGACTCTTCAGTGGATTTCTTCAAAAGTAATTCAGAGATTATTCAGCAAATAAAACATTCTGGCACATTTACGTAATACCATTTATTTCGGTAATATTCTGCCAAAACCTTAACGGGTAAACACTCGGTAGACATTTTAAACGAAAGTCGGAGATTTGATCAAACTTCAGCAAAGTTTCACAGACAGTCGATTACGTTCCACCACATTTTAGAAAAAATTATTACGTTTCAATGAGTAAGATTCCAGAAATTTCTTCAAAGGTTACCCAAGCCATCACATATCACGATATCCGCCTTTTTCGGCTTATATGGCTAATGTACAGCCAATACTTATGAAGAGATCCAGGAAAGAACTCTTGTAGACAGCCTAGAAGGAACTCCTGGTTGATCTTGGTTAATAATTCTAGTTGAATCCGTAACGCAACTACTGGAGGAACTTCTGGGATTTCATCGGGAGTTTCTCCGGGTTTCCTTCATTAACTTTACCTATGATCCCTCATGCAATACTTTCAAGGGTTTCTACAATAGTTCCTTTTGCGGTTCCTCCAAGACATTCTTCTGCGATTACACAAAGAGTTCTGAAATTATTGGAGGAAATTCACCAGAAATTTCTTCCGTGATTCTCTTAGAAGTTCTTTTACAGATTGCTGGAGAAATCCATCCCGGGTTTCCTTCAGGAATGTTTTCCTAATTTTTTTTATCCTTCCCCCCGAAACTTGTTCCATGCTTCCTCCTAGAACTTTTTCTAGGATTCTTCCAGGAAATCCATTCTGGATTCTTCAAGAAGCTCCCTCCTGAATTCCTCCAGAAACTTCCTTCGTGTTCCTGATGGAAATCCTCCAGAAGTTAATTGCGGAGTTCATTCAGGAACTTTTTATGGAAGAATGGCAGGTGGAACCTCTTTAAGAATCTCAGAAAAAAAATCTTGGGAGAATCCCCGAAGGAACTTCTGAAGGACTTCTAAACTAACCACTGGAAAATCCTTGTGTAATTTTAGAATCACAATCAAACTCCCTAGAAGGTTCTTAAACATTTCCAGAACGATTTCAATCAAGTTTCTTCTTGAAACTTCTTAGGAAATAAGAAATTGATACAGAATTCAAGTCTGGGATTTCTCTGAAGATTTCTTCTAGGATTTAACTTTAGGAGTTATATCTAAGGACTTCTCCAGGATTTCTAAGAGTATTCTAAAAAAAAACAACTTAAAGTTTACAAAAGGAAATTTCCAAAAAGAAATTCGACCACTGAAAGATTCTAAAAAGGATCTCTACATGGAAATACAGGAGGAACTTCAAGAGGAATCTCAAAAACAACTTCTTCAAAGGTTTCCACGAGGAACTAGAACTAGAAAAATTTCCTTAAAGAGCACAGAAAAAAAAACTCCAAGAAGATTTCTACAAGCAGCTTTTATAATATGTCGATAAAAAATAACTGGAAGATTCCAAAAAAAACTTGTATTGGATTCCACCAGAAAATCATGAAGGATTTTCAGAAAGAATTTCTGCAATATTTGCAGAAAAAAAGGTCCTGGAAGGTTTCAAGAACGGGCTCCGAAAAAAAATCGGAAGAAACTTTTGGACGATTCCTAGAAGGCACCTTCCCATGTAACACACATGTCATATAAAAGTTTCGACAGCGCTTTTTTGTTGTATAGAAGTTAATTTTATGTAATTTTAACAATATGTTAGAATTACGTCAAATATACTTCTATACAACCAAAACATGCGCAGTCATAGCTCTTATATGGCATGTGTGTTACTTGGGTTTGAAGGATTCCCAGAAGTAACTCATGGAGGAAATCTAGTTGTAAATCCTGGAAACGTTAACATTTGAGAAATACAGTTCTATATGGAATCCAGCTGAATTATTTCCAGAAAAAACTTTGCGGGTATCTCATAGGGACTTATATAGAAATTCCTGAATGAGTCCCAGAAGAGTTTTCTGAATGATTGCTGTAAGAACTCTTTGAAGTATCCTAGAAGAAACTCTTGAAGAAATACTAGATGAACTTTTAAAGAAACATCAGGAAAAAGTTTTGGGGAAACCCCAGAAGGAACTCTAAGAGGAATGTCAAAAAGATTTTTTGAAGAAATTAAAAAAAAAGTCTTGGAAGAATTCTTTTAGAGAGCTCCTCTAAGCAATATCACAGAAGTAGAAACTGGATTCATTAGGAACTCCTGAAAATTTTGGCAGGAACTCTTACAGAAATCTTCCAGGTATCCAAACGCAACTTGTTATCGAATTTTTAAGGATAATCAAGCAACGCTCAGAACTTCATTGGAGTCTGATAATCTGAATTGCCCCAGAAACCCACCGAAAAGTTCCAAATTGGATCATTTGACACACAACCACTCAAACAATAATTCAATTTCCATCACATTACCTGGGCAAGCGACGAAATTTTTCAATAGTTCGTTCATTATAAACAAGAGTACTATATTGAATTGATATCCATGCGTAGATAAATTCCCAATCTTCAATCCTAAAATCCAGAAATCCATCGTGTATTGATTGGGTTAATATCGGCCAAAGCTTAACCAGTTTTTTGTAATTTTTGTTTTTCCCTTGGTGTTATACCCCCATATGTTACCAAAAGACGTCATCCAATTTCAAAAATTGTGTTGTATAATTGAGTTCAACTGCATTTTTATAACATTTTCATCACGATTGAGTATTCCCAGCACTGCACATGATCACTACTGTTACGCACACACACACGCTCGCAAATTCGCCTACAAACAAGAGAGCACCAGATTATTACATCTTTTCGTCGCAAGACGTGACGCTATGTGCGACAACAACTCTTTGCAGAGCACCGTAAGAATTCACTGAATTAGAGGGAAAAAAAGAGAGCCATACACACAACACACAGCCTCTTTTGCACTTATCGAACAACACTGGCTGTGTAGTCTGTAGTCTATGATACTCCCTTCGCTTCCCAGATCGTAGTCCAAGATTCCTTCGTCCTTCAACCCTACGCACTCACTTTTTTTCTTCAGACGAAGAACGAAGACGACGATACCACGATTAACGCGATAGATGGCGGCGCAACCCGTGCGCATTCAATCACCGGAAACTTTTCCCGCAATGGTTTCGAAAAACCGATACTATTCACCGATGCACCAACAAGAAGGATAGAATCGACAGAATGTATGAACCACCACGGAAACCAGTCGCGAAAATATGGAAGGAGCGATCAATCGCAGCAACGGTCACGAACGACTCTCATCTACTGACTGACTGACTGACTGATTGACTGGATTACGATGACGTCTGGAACGGAGCACTGAGAGAGATGCAGAAAGATGTCACACAGTGTGAGCGAAAATAAGGCACAGAACGAGAGGAACGGGAGAGAGAGAATCGTGCTCACGCATCAAACGCACACACACGAGCACAGTATTTAAGAAGAAGTTCTCTCTTTCGGTGCATCTGGGGCATTGTGAGCGTGTGCGGTAAAGTGGGCAATCGATCGATAGAACCAGTGCGGTGTCACAAACACTAGGACCAGGGCTGTGTTTGATAGAAACGTCACGTTAATAGTTTATTATGACAGTTGTACAGGGGGATGTGAGCCGTTAGCTGTCAAATAGTTCCGCTAGTCACCACCAGGGATAGAAACAAAATATTTGAAATGACCGGCTCTATGATGAGCGTTGGGGAGGTTTTAAATTTGAATAATGATAAATTTGTGTTCCTCAATGATATTTTTCAGATTTCAAATGGATTTTTAAATAAGCTCCCGGGCACCAGAATAAATTATAATTTGAATTTTAGTCCAGTTTGACGTGCAGATTAAAAATGTAGATTTATCTGAACACCTTTAAAGAAGCCAATCGATATTTCAATATAATTTAGCAATGTATATGGGCCCATATAGCCGAGGCAGTAAACGCACGGGTATTCAGCATGACCATCCTGAGGGTGACGGGTTCGATTCCCGGTCGGTCCAGGATCTTTTCGTAAAGGAAATTTCCTTGACTTCCTGGGGCATAGAGTATCTTCGTGCCTGCCACACGATATACGCATGCAAAAATGGTCATTGGCAGAGGAAGCTCTCAGTTAATAACTGTGGAAGTGCTCATAGAACACTAAGCTGAGATGCAGGCTTTGTCCCAATGAGGACGTTACGCCAAGAAGAGAGAGAGATGGATTTCGAAGAAAATTAAAAACAATAGATATGTTTTGATGACATTTTTTTAATTACAGTCTATAAAAGCATCTCACGGTAATTGAAAACAAAAACTCCTTTATACCTTATTAATAAGCTTTCAGAAATTCACAATGCACAGTGATGCAGTTACCTATGGACATAAAAATACTACGAGTATCATCAGCCTTGTGGAATAGTAGTGTACAATAAGGAGTGTATTCACAGTTGATTCATGCTTGTAAAATTGTTCCTAAATTCACCGTTCACTTCGTTGCGAATTTGCTATACATATTTTTGTTCTGCTTCTATGTAACTTAGTTTAGTACGTACGGATTACGATTTAGACGCGTATTAGTTCCGGATCGGACGTTACCGGATCGGGTGTGGTTGGTAGATGACTGGTGCCCGGGTCGTAGTCTGCGTTGTTGTCCCCGGGCAGTTCGGTGTACTCGGAATCTCTGCGAATTGTAGGAAATTGGGACGATTAGAGGCTTGGTTAAAACTACGAGAAAGGTTACATAACGTTATCCGAGAACCATGATATGTTAGTAAAATGTAGATGATACAGTGAGAAAATGAATTCATTTCTAGCAAAACCGGGAGGCTATTGAAACAGGATTTACAAAAATCACAGTTATGACAGTTATGAGCAGGGATGGAAAATGTCACGGAATTTCATGAAAAAATGTCATGACATTTTTCTATTTTCACCACTTTTGGTGCAAATTTATGTTCGTACGCATTATCAGTCTATAATGCTGATTAGTTATGGATAATCAATGATGCTGTCGATTAACAATTCCTACTAGGTGCAGTGAAATTAGCAAATAACGTAATGACATGTTCCATCCCTGTATGAGTTTCAGGATTTTGAATTTATGAATTGTAGAGTTTCGGTATGAAGCCTGAAATCCCAAAAAGAACCTTCAGCATGTACTCTCATTGTTAACGGCCACGCAGTCTTACGATTAAAAAAAAACGAGTTGTTTTATTGAATCGACGTTTCGACACGGAGATAAAGTTTTCCTCAAGAGGAAACTTTAATTGGTAGTTAGATGTTAAGACACAAATGTTAAAAAACCAACTACCAATTACAGTAAAAGAAGATTGGAGAGCATTGTTATTCTGGTTATCCAGGTGAAATAGCTACTTTTTTCCTGGATGAATTCAGTATGTTACAATGAAATGGAATACCACAATGTGTATTAATGGCAGATACAGGGTTGGTAACCATCAGTTTCGTCGCTGACGAACGACGAAAAACTAAAAAAGTTCGTCATCAAATAAAACTTTGTCATTTGCATTATCATCGGCGACCAACAAAGAATCCACGACTATATTGAACCGAAAATAAAACTGGGAGCTACAGTTTTCGTCATTCTCTTTTGTCTTCTTCTGCAATGACGAAAACCGAACATGTAATCGTCCCATGGCATCTAACTGCAGACAAAAGGCGAACCAGTCAAGGTTTTTATTGTTAATTTAAGCCTCCACCCTTTCGAGCTGCTAAGTTAGCTCTGCTGGTATGCTTGTTGCGTTGCCAATCCGAGGGTTTTTGGTTCGATTCCGAATAAAGCCGGGTTTCTTTTCTGCATTTTTTTTTCCAGTCAGCCATTCTCGTGATGCTGATATCGTTGTCTATACTTTCTCGTTGCAATGGAGGAAGTTTGAAAAAAAATTCTAAAGCTACATCTAAATCAACAATTCTAAATGAAAACAGGTAGTACCGATTATCTTGACTATTTTGAATAATATTTCTCAAGAATTCTTTGAAGGATTATGAATTCTTCCAAAAATTGACTGCAAATATATCCAGAATTAGTTCCGAAGTTCCTTTAAGGATTACTCTCAATATTCTCTCAATGGTTCTTCCTTGAATTCTTTCCCGGATTCCTTGGAAGATTTAAAACATCTATGGAAATTACTTCCTTACAGAAAAATGGTTCATGGACCTATAGGATGCTACAACGTATTAGAAGTGTAACAACCATTCATTGATTACGCTTGTAGATCTTAAAGTCTTCACTCGTGGAAGTTCTTGGAGGTCCTAGATCATCTTTGGAAATTATTTCTCTACAGAACTGTGCTCTCTGGATCTGTAGGACGCTACATTTTGTATCAGTAATGTGGCAACAAACCATTGATATCGCTCGTAGATCTTCAGATCTTTACACGTGGAAGTTCTTGGATGACCTAAAACATCTATGGAAATTACTTCCTTACAGAAAAATGGTTCATGGACCTGTAGGATGTTACAACGTATTAGAAATGTAACAACCATCCATTGATTCCGCTTGTTGATCTTAAGGCCTTTACTCGTGATAGTTCTTGGAGATCCTAGATCATCTTTGGAAAGTATTTCTCTACAAAACTATGCTGGACCTGTAGAACGCTACACTGTATCACTGTTAAGTGGCAAAAAACCATTGATAACGCTTGTAGATCTTCAGTTCTTTACACGTGGAAGTTCTTGGAGGACCTAGAACATCTTTGCAAATTCATTTCTTACAGAAAAATGGTTCATGGACCTGTAGGATATTACAACGTATCAGTAATGTAACAACAAACTATTGAATACGCTTGCAGATCTTAAGGCCTTTATTGGAGGACCTAGATTATCTTTGGAGAGAAGTTCTAGAACCATGCTCCATGGTCCTGTAGAATGTTACACCGTATCAGTCATGTAAGAACAATCCATTGATTACGGTCATAGTTCTTAAGGCCTTAACTCGCAGAAGTTCATGAAAGACCAAGCATATCGTTGGAAATGATTTCTCTTCAACACAATGCTCAATGGACCTGTAGGACGTTACACTGCCTCAGTAATGTGACAACAAACCATTGATAACGCTTGTAGATCTACAGGTCTTTACTCGTAGAAGTTTTTGGGGGACCTAGAAAATCTTTGGAATTTAGTTCCTTACAGAAAAATGGCTCATGGACGTGTAGGATGTTACGACGTATCAGTAATGTAACAACAAACCCTTGATTACGCTTGTAGATCTTAAGGCCTTTACTCGTGGGAGTTCTTCCTAGATCATTTTTGGAAAGTAGTTCTCTACAGAGGCATGCTCCATGGATCTGTAGCATGTTGCATCGTTTCAGTCATGTAAGACCAATCTATTGAGTACGCTTGTAGATCTTAAGGCCTTAACTCGCGGTAGTTCATGGAAGACCTAGCATATCTTTGGAAATGAATACTTTTCAGTACAATGCTTAACAGCGGAGACAGCGGGTTCGATTCCTGTTCCAGTCGGAAATAAATTCTCGACTCCCTGGGCACAGTGTATCATTGTACTTGCCACACAATGTACAAATTCATGCAATGGCAGGCAAAGAAAGCCCTTCAATTAATAACTGTGGAAGGGCGCAAAGAACACTAAGTTGAAGCGGGGCAGGCCAAGTCCCAGTGGAGACGTAGAGCCATAAAGAAGAAGAAGAAGAAAAAGATTAATCTCATTAGGGATTTAAACATGTTCCTATCTGACGTACACGGTAAAAAAATTAGTCAAATCATGAGTTTAGGGCTAGGGGAAGGACACTAGATCAAAAAACTAAAAAAAATATATTTTCAACCATAATCGATAAAAAAACATCGAGAAGCAAATAAATATTCACTCTTAGACCTTCGTTTGTGGTTTAAACAAAGGATTTAGGTAGAGTTTAGGGACCCTATTCGTCCAAGATACTTCATATGCACTCCGAAATATCGTTCGAGAACTTTCATCGTCATTTTTGCCAAAATTAGCATTAGGAATTCCAATTTCCAGTAGAGACTTCTCAGGAATCAGTCAGAAATAGCTTTTGAAAAAAAAACGCAATGAATTTCTTTAAGTTTTACTTCAATTACATGCAGCTTTTTCAATAACTGTACTATTAATTTCTCTGGTGTTTCCTGGATTTTCTTAATATTGTTCAAAATATTCTCCCACATATTATGTCAATATTTCTGTAGGAGACGCCTTTATTTATTTGATCTCTACAAATTCTATCGGAATTTCTTGAAGAAAAAAAAATCGTCTGCACACTGTGGGCTTAATGAAAGAATACCCGGGGTAAATGTAGCATTGACCATCAAAACATAAAATAATTGATAAAAACCTGAAAAATGTCTGAAAATTGTTCCGGAGACATCTAAGCAATAGCAAAATTGGATATCAGAAGATCAACGGATAGCTCGCTGCTATAGGGTTGGTAGTTCAAACAATAACTCAATCCTCATGTTTCACTTTCTACTACTACTTAGATCTGGATTGGCGATCTAGAGCTTCATTCCACTAGGCCAACTAAAATCCTGAAATCGTCCATGCAAATCATTTTCTGAATATTTTCTGGAAATTTTAACCGAAATTTTTGTCTCTAGCCTTATGTGGAGAGTCTCTCAGTTTTTTTTTTGAAATTCATCAAAAATAATCTCTCTTAAAACGCCGATATTCCTCAACTTTTTAATATGAAGGCCCTGACAAATAACAGTAGAAAATTCAGACTCTGATTGTAGTTGCATCTGAACTCTCCAGGAATTATAGAGAACTTTCACTGACTCAAATGGAGAAGAATTGTCAGAGAAATATTTGCAAACTTGCGTAAAAAAATGTTCAGGGATTATTTACAAATTCATCAAACATTTATGCAAAAGTGAACTAAACCGGTCCTCTGTCAAGTAAGATGGGGTAGAACACATCCAATCATTGCGTTGTTTATCAGGAAAATCCTGATCAGCTTCATCATAAACGAAATTCTTTTATTTCTCTAGTGACAGAAATCTATCATTTAGGCATACTAGTGCCACCTAGCGGATATACCTAGAATAAACATGTTCCTCATCGAATAGCTCTTGATATCATTATCAACTTTGTCGAAAACGAAATTCTTCTATGTGGTGGGATTCTCAAGATAGAGCAGTTTAGAAATTCTTGGACTAGCGGCACCTAGCGAGTAATCCTAGAATCAAATTCTAGGATCTTCTCAAAAAGTTTACAAATTTTTATACTCATTATAGGGCCAACTAGCAGATAAACCTAGAATCAACTACTTCATTATCGAGCAGCTCTTGATGTCCTGTTCAACTTTTCCGAAGGCAAAATTTTGCTGTACAGTCTAATTCTTGAGCTAGAGAAGTTTAGAATTTCAAAGGCTCTCTTGCGCCACCTAGCTGATAAATCTAGAATCATCTGACTCGTCAAATAGCTTTTGATGTCCTGATCAACTTTATCGAAGAAGAAATTCTTCTGTGTGATCTGATTCTGGAGATACAGCAGTTTAGATTTTTTTAAGAGATACTGTTAGCGACACTTAGCGGATAAACCTAGAATCATCTAGTTTATTATCGGATATCAATTTATATCAAGGTCTACCCTGATCAACATCATCAAAGACGACATTATTCTATGTGGCCTGACTCTCGAGATAGAGATGTTTAGAAATTCTTAGACTCACAAGCGCCACCTAGCGGATGCATTCAGCATCAACCAGCTTAGCATTGGATAGCTCTTGATGTATTTGTTGATCAACTATGCCGAAGATGAGCGATTTAGAATTTCTTAGACTCACTATTGCCACCTAGCGGTTAAACCATTTGATGAACGCGTTCATCATTGGATAGCTGTTATGTTCTTAACAACTTTGCTGAAGACTCCGTACTTAACCTATTTACGCCCAGTGATCTGTTTATAAATCAGTAACTTTTGCGATAACTGCGGAGAAATGAAGCATTTTGGAAGACTGGTGTCTTCAGCAAAGTTGTTGAGGAGGTCAAGGACTCTCCGATAGTACGTTATTTAGTACGTATTCGCTCCAAGAGGTGGCGCTAGTGATCATGAAACATTGTGCTTTGATAGATGTTTCGTCAACAGCCATTGCCAATACCGTCGCGCTCGTATCTTGAGAATCCAACTACATAGAAAGTTTTTGTCTTCAGCAAAGTTGAGCAGGGCATCAAGAGCTATCCGATAGTGAACTAGTAGGTTCTAGGTTTATCCGTTAGGTGGCGCTAGTGAGTCCTAAAAAAAATTAACCTCTGTATCTCGAGAATCCGACTACATAGAAGAATTTCGTCTTCGGCAAGATTGATCAGGACATCAATAGCTATCCGATAGTGAACTAGTTGGTTCTGGTTTTATCTGTTAGGTGGTGCTAGTGAGTCATAAAAAGTTTAAGCCTCTGTATTTCGAAAACCCGACTACATAGAAGAATTCTGTCTTCGGCAAGGTTGATCAGGACATCGACAGCTATCCGACAGTGAACTAGTTGGTTGTAGGTTTGTCCGCTAGGTGGCGCAAGTGGGTTTTAAAAATTCTGAACTTCTGTATCTTGAGAATCAGACTACATAGAAGAATTTCAGAATTTCGTAATCAACAAGGTCTATCAGGACATCTAGAGCTAACCGATACTGAACGTGTTGGTTCTAGGTTTATTCACTAGGAGGCGCTAGCACGTCATAGAAAATCTTAACTTCTGTTACTCAACAACCAGACTACATAGAAAAAATTATCTTCGGTAAAATTGATCAGGACATCAAGAGCTATCCGATAGTGAACTTATTGGTTCT